>NC_081358.1:31269964-31569964 GCF_030684315.1 Stegostoma tigrinum | reverse complement strand
ATATATTTTAAGGAGGTTTGGTCTGGTCCATAACAAGGAATACGTTTGGCCTATTCAGTGCTGCCCATATCCCATGAATGAATTTTTTAAAAACTAGTAAAACAAAATAAAAATAAAGCAATAAAGCAGCATAGGAACAGTCAGTATATTATTAAAGTTCAGCAGTTAACACAATAATAAATCAAGTTCTTCCTAAAGTCTTATTTATTGTACCCAAGTAGTCTTCAGCCAAACCATCTCCAAGACTCACTTCCAGAAGACTAACTGCAGATCCTCCACTCAAAAAAACATGCGTGCTTCCCCTTTTCCCAACCTGTACCCACCTCACCCAAGTGTTCACACAGCACTCTCTCTTAAACCCATTCCTTCTCATTCAAATGCTTTCTCCGCCCCACTTCGCATATCACTAATGCTCTCCTTCTCATAAAGCACAAACCAGCTCTCCACTCAGATTCTCCTCACTCACACAGCTCTTGCCTTTATCACCTTTCTGCACTTACCCACCATTCATTCAGCCCTCCCCAGCATCTTATCGCAGGCACATTCATGCATCCAGTGCCTTCTCTGCACACAGCTTATGAGCTGCTTTTCAATTTTGCTGGGACTGAGCTCTTCTCTCGTTGTCTGCAAGAAGGTGTGGGACCTCCTTGGGCACAGCTACCAGATCTGCAATGCCCAGGGAAGTGAGGCAGCTAGGAGGTTGGACCTCAGAGACTCAAATCTCAGCAAGCTGTTGAATGTAGGCTTGTCCACCGTGGGATGGATGGTTGAGCTGGTATCCCAAAGTAGGCCAAGCCATGCAAACATTCAGTTTGACATGGGAGGGCACACAGATTTGGAGTTTCGGGAATTGGAATGGAGCAGATATGGGAATAATCACCAATTGACCAGCCTCAATATTGGCAGAGACTCTGTCCTCTTTAAATTTCAGATTCTTTCCCTGAATCTCCCAGAAAAGATCAATTCATTGGTGATAGCACAGCCAAAAGTCTCCTGGATGCTGACAGCGGAACAAACCAGAATAACTGCTCCAGCTCCTGCAATTAGTTTCTCACCCTCTTTCCTCCTCCTGCCCATTCAGTTACAGATTGTCTCTCTGGTACAGCAGTAAGAGCAGGTGGTAGGAAACCTGGAACTGGAGGAGCCAGAGCTACCAGCATGGAAGAATCAAAATCGGAGATTAGAGAAGCAGTTGTGTTTCTCCGGAACTGACTGCTCCCTCAGTTACAGCCGAGGTCTGAGAGTGACTGACAAAAGTACTGCAATTTTTTTTTCCAAAGGTAGGAGCATATGTTTAAAATGGCAGATTTCTGAAATACCCAATGTTGTAAATCCTTCAGACAGCAGTAATATTTTATTCACAGAAGTTTAATGCCTCAGTCAAGAATTCTGATTACCCCTTTTTACAGGACGCACTCTAGTTTTAGTTCCGTCGTCATATTTTCTTTTGTAATGTTTTTGTGAAGTTCCCAGGAATATTTAATTCTCAGAATGTGTTCCCTTGTTTTAGGCTTTTCCGCCAACCCAGCCAGGACGGACATGCTTCCTGAATTTCTCTTGTGCTATACAACTTGTTCTTGCTGTTGATGTTGGGGATTAAAACAAAATGGCAGGCACTGCCAAACAGGTCCTTCCCACCATATTGGGAAAGGACCAGGAAGTGGCAACCTCCACTTGAGGTGGAAACAGAGGTCATGCTTGTTACCAACGGCAAGTGTTCCCCATGACACAGTAAATACTAGCTGTGACAAAAAATCAACTCTAAACATGAGCTTTTTTAAAAAAAAACAAGTACTTTACAGGATCATAGAATTGTTATAATGCAGAAGGCTGTTTGTCCATCATGTCTACACAAGATCTCAGAATGAGCATCATAACTTTGTGCCATTCTCCTGCCTTTTTTCCACAGCCCTGAATATTGTTTCTCTTTAAAGAATCATGTAATGCTCTTCTCAAATGCCTCAAATGAACCCCCACTTCCAGGCTGCGCAATCCAGGCCTAATTACTTGTGTCAATTAGTATTTTCTCTCATTGCATTTGGTTCTTTTGCAAATTACCTTTAATAACTTGCCCTCTCAATTTTGGTCCATTTACAAAAGGGAACACTTTCTCCCTATCTACACTGTCAAGCCTCCTTTTAATTTTGAAAGCTTCTATCAAATCTCCTCTTATTATTTTCCTTTTCAAGAAAAACACTTTTAATTTCTCCATGGCTGAGGATTTTCATCCCTGGAAGCACAATCTCAGAAATATCTTCTGCATTTCCTCCAAGGCATTCACATCCTTCCTAAAATATGGCACCCAGGATAGTGTACAATGCTCCAGGTGAGGTCTAGCTAGTGTCTTCTATGATTTTATCAATTTCAGTTACTCCCAGTACTGATCTTCCTCTTGACCTCAAGACCATCCTCCAGTCTGTGATGTCTCCAACGACAATTCACCTGCCCTTGATTGCTAAAACAGTGTAAATTCCTGAAGCATTCAATAACTTTGTCAGACAGCATTCCTAGCCCCACAACAGCACTTCTAATTCCATAAATCTGCTCATCAGTTAACCATTGTACAAGCTGCAGCCCAAAGAATCTGATGCCACTTCCATTGTGCTGGCTTCACAAAGATGAAATTTGAGGCCATGTATCTAGGAGTCCTCCAACATCATTTGTGAGCAGGTTAATAAGGCTGTTTAAGGGTGTATTCTCAAATTGAAAACCTCTATACTTACAAGAATGATCATAATCTCTTGTCAAAAGAAAAATGAATTTAACGTGTCATTTTCAGTGGGTAAATTAGCCAATAAGTTGTGGTAAGGAAGAGGTATGACATGAGTTGGTTAGCTTTCATTGCTGTTAGCTTCACAAAGAAAAAACAGCTCACTTTCTTTACAGTTTCAAGGAATTACATTTGCAAATTAAGTACCATTTGGAAGCATCATTCCCTCTTTAACAGGTGGCTTTACCAATCACAAATATATAGCTTTCAAAACAGAAAACAAAATGTCTTCCGCTCCTACTCACAAGAAAATGACTTGCAATGAAATTCCAATCTTCTGTACCGTGTTCCTCTACCAACTTCTTTAACTTCTCATCCTGTATATTACAAACAAGGAAAAATATACAGCATTCATGTTAGTAGATTAGAATTGCAAAGGTTATAACAGAAACTAACAGCCAAGTATTTTAACTTAAATGCCTGAAAACATCTTTTAATTGGCTCAACCATTAAATACAAACGATTATCACATTAAAATTTTATGTTTTCAGCAATTTATCATTGCAGTAGAATTAGATTTGAACAATTAAATTATTTCTATTAAATTATTTCTATTAGAAGTCTGATTCTATAGTTAATGACCATCATATTGAGAGTGCTAAATGGGTTATCATAAAAGAAAGCACAATGCTCATATTCTCAAACGACCATTCAGATTTACCTCATCGGGTATCCATTTAATTTTATTGCAGAGCTTCTTTGTACTTTTCTGTTGAGGCATGTCATAGTCACGATCTTGAAACAGATGTTCATCATCATCATCTTCACTGTTTTCAAAAGATAGATGTTCATGCATTATTATTTTACATATTGTCACCAGAACCTTTATGATAATTCAGCTGTGTATCAGCAATAATTAAAATCAAAAGTACTAAATTTCACCTTCCCTTCCAAAAACTATATTCATAAAAGAACAAAAAAGTGAATAGAAAAAGGTTGTCATAGAAAGATTTAGAACAAAGTAGTTCAAGACTTTGGACTTTGCACTTTGAAGCCAGGTATAATGTTTACAGTCATGTCTTCATTGATTTGCAAATATCCTAAGTCACTTATACTAAATGTGTTAATTTAGGTTTTATCCATCAGCAATGCAACTGTGAAGTTTTTCTAGACCTCCAGGCAAATAAAATTCAAATAGGACAAAGTAAGAAGCAAGAAATGCACATAATACACTCATGAAAAAAGTGCTTAGCTCAAATTATCCACATTATGCACTAAATTCTTTCCTTATTTAATACATTGCTTACTTCAAGTGACTGTATAATTTACTTTTATATGAGGTACAAAAACAACTGAATTGTTAGTGATAGATTACAAGGACAGTTTCATAGAGTGCAATTGACCACTTTTGAAACTGTATGGGAACAGACATACTAAGTGGAAAGTAACACACCAACTCCAGTGTTGGCAAAGCAAACCTACTGTGCAGCAATCAGCTTATTAAGACTTTACAAACAGAAGTTAGGTATGTTTCTCCACCCATAGGCCTTAATACTGGCATCCTGGATTGTCAGAAGCTGCCAGAGACTAATCAAAGTCGATTCCCGAGGAGAGCCAGTTGTTTTCCTAGTCACAGAGTGGCGGTTGCAGAGTTAGAGGTAAGAGCAAGGAGTGACTTTGAAGCCGACCACCTGCTCACTGCCTGTTCTTCCAATTACCTTCAGATTGGGATAAATGAAGTGCTCCCCCAACTTCAGGAAACTAGTCATCTTTTGGGGCCACCAGGAAGGTAACTGGGAAGGTGGCGAGAACCACAAGGGCCTTAATTTGTGGTGGCGCCTTCTTACTTATTCAGCCCGAGTCCACATTGACCTTCCAAAGAGCATCCCATCCAGACACTCACCCTACATTTCCCATGGCTAAGCCAGGTAACCTACACATCTTAAGGGCATTTAAATGGTCATTGGATAAACAGATGGATAATAGTGGAATAGTGTAGGTTAGATGGACCTTCAGTTTGGTTTCACAGGTCGGTGCAACATCGAGGACTGAAGGGCCTGTACTGTGCTGTAATGTTCTATGTTCTATCATTGGTCTGTGGGAGGAAACACACACACACAGACATGAGAGAATGCACAAACTCCACACAGTCATCTGAGGACAGAATCAAACCCAGGTCCCTGGCGCTGTGAAGCAGCAGCGCTAACCAGAGCTACTGTGCCTGATGGCACGGCACCAGAAAAGAAGTGCAAACTGAAATTTGGCAGGCAAACTAGTTGATTAGTTTAATTCTGAGGAGTTATGCATGTCAAAGATGTCACTAGCCTAACAATAAGTCTGATTCTCTCCCTCTCTCTCTCCCCCCCCCCCCACCCCACCACCCCGCGTGCAGTAAAAATATCTGATGTAAGCCAGGAGATAGCACGACCTGCAGATGCTGGAGTCAGTGTCTATGCAGTGTGGAGCTGAAGGAGCACAGCAGATCAGGCAGCAGAGGAGCAGGAAAGTCAATGTTTCAGGTTTACACCCTACATCAGGATAAAGGGTGTAAACCCTAAACATTGACTTTCCGGTTCCTCCAGCTCCACACTGTATTGACTCTGAAGAAAGCCTTTTTTTTTTTTGCACTGGTTGCTGCAAGATGCTGCCTTTAACCAGAAATTAAAGTGACTTTGTAGTTAGTACACCAATAGCCCTGTGCCTCCTGCAAAGGAGCAAAACAAAAAACCTGGAGAAAGGAGGTCAAAGAACAGAAAGTTCTGGCAAATGAAAGAAACACCTCAATAAACCTTGTGGACTGGTGCCACTGAAGAGTTACCCAGTGTTTTTCCCTCCATTCATAAAACAATTTTTTGTTTGCCTGCATTTATCTGTGTGAATGAAGAAGTCTTACCTAATAAAACTAAATGTTAATAGTTCATAGCTGTCCACTTGCAATTATTATTTACAATAACAGCAGTTATGGTCAAGTACTGGAACCTGGTCAGTGTTTTCTCTTGACAATTTTAACAAACAGGGATCAGGGACTTTAAGCTTTGATTAAAACACTTACTTTTGAGGCAACCTCAGCTCACATTTCCAAGTGGATTACAACACGTGGCTACTTGTTTTTAAAACTTGGTAAGCCTAGACAGAAAGTAGCAAGAATTATAGGAACAAGAGTAGGTGATTTTATCCCTCAAACTACTCTTGTCATTTGATTAGACCATGGAAAAAGTATAGCAGTCCCTCATTATGGCATAGGCTCACTGATTTTGGTGTTATGCTCAAGTCCTGCAGTAGGATTTGCCTGTTTAACCCTGAAGTGAGAGTGCTAACTCTCGTGTTAACATTAGAAGAAACAGCTTGCATGCATCTATCCTCCTAAACCTAAGCTCTTCAATTAAATCTCTCACCAGAATAACAAATCAAATTCATCCTACTTGTCCTCGTACATCCAACCCAGTCACTGATGAATCTGCTCTGCAATTCCCTTGTATGTATAGTTGCTAAACATCTTTTCCTAAAAATGAAAGCATTGCTCCAGATAGGGACAAAACAGAACAGTACAACTACAGCATAACATGCTTGGGTTTTAGCCCTCTTGAAATGAATGCCAGCCTTTATTAGCTTTGCCAATTTGTGTAACAGGACAACTGAATTTCTCCTCCGACATGGTTCTTAATTCCTTTCCATTAAGAACATATGTTAATTTGTCTTCTTCACGTTGAACTTCATGTCATAATTTTAACTTTTGAATCTAAATATATTCTTTCGCAATTTCTTGTTCTGATCCGCACAACTTATTGTGTCTCCAAATTAGTGTCACTGACAAACTTGGACAAGCAACTCTTTATTCCTTTTTCCAAGTCATTAATACTTAGAAGCTGGTCAGTGTTTTCTCTTGACAACTTTAACAAACAGGGTAGCACAGTGGCTCAGTGGTTAGCGCCGCAACCTCACAGCACCAGGCACACAGCTTCAATTCCAGCCTCGGGTAACTGTCTGTGCGGAGTTTTCACATTCTCCCCATGTCTGCGTGCGTTTCCTCCGGTTTCCTCCCACAGTGTAAAGATGTACAGGCTAGGTGGATCGGTCATGCTAAATTGCCCATAGTGTTCAGGACTGTGTGGGATGCTCCAAGGGGCGGTGTGGACTTGTTGGGCTGAAGGGCCCATTTTCACACTGTAGGGAATCTAATCTCATACAGATCATGAAAAATGAAGGCTCCAACTTGTAACCCTGGGAAAAACAACTGTCCGCACTGTGCCAGTCGAGAATCCTTCTTTCACCCCCATTGTTTCAATGTTATATAAAATATATATTTAAAAAAAGGTAAATAAATAAACAAATATACACAAAGCACAGCAATCTCCAGGCGCAGCCTATGCTACACACTGTAGAAGGCCTGTGGCCACATGGTAAGTTCTGGGCATGACTTATTTGCGTGTTGAGCTCTTTAAGAGACAACAGTTCAAGGTGACATCCACTCCCTTCCAACCCTCCCAAAGCTGTATGCTATAGATAGAAACACATACATTGGGTAATAGCAAAATTTATTAAAGATAGCAAAATTTAAAGTACAGAAATCTCAGTTCATAAATCACTTCGTGGCTCTGACAACTCTTCCAGCTTTTGTGTAACCAACAGGAAATGCAGATTTTGTTCTTGGCCTGCAGGAGTTTCACTAGTAGATTGACTGATGTCCTGATGTTCCATCACATTGTTAGCATCTGGGTATGTTTTGTATGATCACAATCCACAGATCAGCATATTCTACACTTCCCTTAGGTGGCTACTGTTCCTCCATTGCTCCATTAGATGTTGTGACTTTGTATAACCTGAACACCTCTATACACATCACAAACATCCACAATTAACTATGGATGAGAGTTTGCTTGCTGAGCTGCAAGGTTAGTTTTCAGACGTTTCATCACCATTCTAGGTAACATCATCAGCCTCCGGCGAAGCGCTGGTGTCCTAAGGAAACCTAACCAGATAAATAGGAAGTGGGACATAACACCAGCGCTTCGTCGGAGGCTCACTGATGATGTTACCTGGAATGGTGACGAAACATCTGAAAACTAACCTTCCAGCTCAGTGAGCAAACTCATATCCAGAACCTCAAACTGAGCTACAAATCTTCTCAAAACTCGCTAACAAATAACTATTTTCCCTATTATGGGTAACGTTACTCTGACCCATTGTCCTATGCGTGGTTAAAGTGAATCTGCATCTGCATGCCAGTCACGTCCCACATCCCCTCTTCTTTGTTGAACAGCAATTGGTTTGTACTGTTAAATCAAACACATTGAAGTGTAGGACAACGAAACCAAGATTTATGTTGCCTGCTTACATGTCAGAGCTACATCTCTGAAGAATTTGAATAAGTGATGGGTTGTTCTCTGTCAGTGAAAGTAACTCTCTGTCCAGAAGTGGCAAGAACTGCAGATGCTGGAATCGGACAACACAGTGTGGAACTAGAGGAACAGAGAGGCCGGGCACATTCAGAGGAGTAGGAAAGAGGTGTAGCTCTGAGATGTAAGCAGACAACATAAATCTTGGTTTCATTGTCTTACACTTCAATGTGTGTGATTTAGCAGTACAAACCAATTGCTGTTCGATCTAGGCTAATTTAGTAACAATGTGGATAGCCCATGGTTCACACCCCATCTACTGCACATATCCCTGAAAAGGTCTTCATTATGGTGTGGTGCAATGTCAAATGTGATTCCTTTAGGTGCACCAAACAGACTAAGTACGGCACTCAATGCATCTGCCACAGACATGATTGAAGAGTTCCTTACCTGTCTGATTATTTCTCCACATTTCCAATTATCAGTGTCTAAAATAAAGTAGTTTTCATTTATGGTAAATACATCAGCAGCTACTGTGGAATCAAGGACTGATAGAATCTCACAAGCACGTAGAGGTTCTCCATATTATTGTGGAGAGTGTCTGTGCCTTGCCTCGCTGTTAAAGTTTTTTTGGATGTGAAGGCTGCATCTTCTGCAGTACAATAACGCATCACCTTTGAAATTACTTTAAGGGTCCAGGTACAATCCTGGACAAACTAAATGTATGTACTCTTAGACTCTTCTGCAGCCACCTGGTGATTTCATAAATGATCACAGTGGTAAGATTCAGACTTGGTAGTCCTGATACTGTTGGCCCACTTCTGACTACCAGTTAAAATAAATGTGGTTTTCAATGCCAAATTGCTACAACATTACATTGGCACAATAACAATTCAAGGGATTGACCACATATTGTAGACGTTCATCAATTATACCACTGATTTCTAGTGCTGCCGCATGCTTATTAGAATTCATACTGGTAGGATATTTGCACTAGCTGTCGTACCACTCGGTTTTGAGTGTGCACTTGCCAATTTTCTTTGGGTGAGTAATGTTGAATGTGGCAAGTGGCAAAAAAGTCTACTTAGTTGACTTTATCCATTATTCATAAAGGTGGAAAGCCTGATCGTCTGATTGGAAGTTATTCCGCTCTAGATTTTGACTTGGGTTTGTTTTACGGTGAAATGCGTATATCTGCACATTTATATAGGTCTGTGGTAAATTCCTTGTTGCTATTATGATACCACTGAGTCAGTCTTATGTTTGATTGTGTCTTGTTGCAAGCTCTGGTTGTATCTTTGGAACCAAATATATCTTGTATAGCTGTCCAATGTTCTTTTAAGCTGCATCCTTGCCTGGAATACAGGAAAGCTGTGTGGTGGGTGCGACAGACTGCACTTGTCTTACAGTTTACTTGCTTTGTGTGTCCTGACTGCAACGTCAATAATGTGTGCTACACCTAAGCTTGCAGATGTCGTTTTCTGATTATGATGGTTTCAAATTTCATGCCATCTGTTTGCAGTGACCCTTCTGCTTCTTTCTGGTCCTTTCAGAATTCTGGGGTATTGAATTTGTTTGTTTTTTTTTTAAAATGCAGAGGACAAACTGGGGCAATTTACAATTGTTGGACAGATGCCACTATTGTAACTCTATTGGAACAGCCCCAACAGAGGCACGGCTAGTTCTGAGCCCATCTTCAATAATATTGCTGGAACACAGTCTCAGCCACTTCAGTGTCAGCCAAGGCCTTTTTTTTTTAAAAGAAAAGGATAAGATGATGGTTTACCCTCATGTATTCATGGCATATTTTATTTCTAGAACAATCCTTATTTCAGAATTTGATCCAACTTATTAAATACTGGTTACTATCTAAAGTTCAAAATTTAGTTCAAAAGACAGATTTACATTGCAACTTACGGAAATAACTTCAGAGGCCAGTATCCCATCACCAAGTCACCTTTTATGTACATGTGAACAGTCCTCGACTTTAATACTGCCTCTTCAGAGTCAGCTATCAGTGTCATTTCACTTCCCATTTTATAGTAAAGCATTTGCGGCTTCCAGTCTTGGTTCCAACTCATTGCCAGGAAGCGACTATGGCTCTGGAGTGCTTGGACATATCAGCCACTACTTTAAGCTGGATGCCTTTCAGGGAAAGACCTCATGTGAATTGGTAGTCACTGGCAGCACCAACTCTTATTGCCCATCCCTTCAGAAGTGATGGTGAGCTTCCCCCTTAAAGTCCAATGTGTTTGTGTATGTAGTCATGTGCTCCCATCATAGTAAAGAATTGCAGAACAACCGAGGAAAGGTTAAACCAACTATTGGATATTAAAACTTCCCAAATAGATGCTATGCATTGATAACAAAGTGTAGAACTGGATGAACACAGCAGGCCAAGCAGCATCTTAGGAGCACAAAAGCTGATGTTTCAGGCCTAGACCCTTCATCAGAAAAAGGTTTTATCCAGCTCTACACTTTGTTATCTCGGATTCTCCAGCATCTGTAGTTCCCATTATTTCTGCTACGCATTGATATTTCTTAACAAAGCCAAAAGACCGAAGTGTTGCAGTTATTTGCCATCTCCCATGTCAGAAAATTCTGGCCAACATTTCAGCGATAAGAACAGATTTCATCACCCATTTATGTGGTAAGTTTCCAGAATAAGTCATCACATAACTATTTACATTACAAATTACATTCTCTAAGCATAGCCTGTTCACTTACATACTTCAACTAAACAGAATCCATGCTGTCTGCCAAAAGCTGGCAACAGTGAACAGCATGGCATGAAGCACTTTTCATCCTAGAAAGTGGGAAGGAAATATTTTTTGCTATCTTTCACACATAACATGTCTTCAAAGAAAATCCAAATTTTCCTAAATATTGTCAAAATTAAAAGTTTAATAAAAGTAATTGCTAGCCATTATATTAAGGTGATACATTGAAAATGAGGTTTCAATTGTGACATTGCTGCTTGTAGGAACAAAAGTGACAGTGTCTTCCAAAAAAAAAAGCAGTGCAAGTATCCAGCCGATTGAGGAATGGAAGGCCAATTGAACTCTGTAGACAGGGATCATTAACAGACAACCAGCCTAAAAACAGCACGGAAGTCTAATGGAAGCAGCAGAAATTGAGGTGCCCTGCAAGTTGCTGGATGGGCCCCATAGTAACTGTAAAAAGGGTGTGAAAGGCAAGGCATGGTTGATTTGCAAGCAAATTGCCAACTCCGCACAGGCACTCCTGCTCCTGTTCGCCCCAGAAATCTTGCTCTTCAGTGGTCTGGCTAGGGCATTGTAGTCAGGACAATTGTGGCAGTTGTGATGTTGCTTTCCTGTTTAAAACGTAAACATAGTTTCATGGAAAATGGGAGTGGGAATAGGTCTTTTTGCTCTTAAAGCCTGGTCTACCATTCTATGACATCATGGCGGATCTGACTGTAGTAGGACCTCCATTTTCCTGCTTATTCCCCCTGCAAACCTTTGACTTTCTCATGAGGGAACACCCAGTCAGCATCTACTCTGTCAAGTTCCCTCAGAATCACCATTAGATCACTAATCAGTCTTCTAAACTCCAGTATGTATAGGCCCAGTCTGCTTAAAAAGCCAAAAAAAAAAGACATCCCTTCAATTCCCGGGTTCAATTCTACCCTTGGGCGACTGTCTGGGTGGAGTTTACACATTCTCCCTGTGTCTGTATGGGTTTCTTCTGGATGCTCTGGTTTCCTCCCACAGTCCAAAAAAATGTGCAAGCCAGGTGGATTGGCCATGCTAAATTGCCCGTGGTGTTCAGGGATTTGTAGATTAGTTGGGTAAGAGGGGGATGGGTTTGGGTGGGTGTTCTGAGTGTCGGTGTGGGCTTGTTAGGCCGAAGGGCCTGTCTCCACACTATAGGAATTCTATTCTATTCATCCCAGGAATCACTCCAGTTGAATTTTCTCCAAACTACCTCAATACATGTAATTCCTTCTTAAGTAGGAGACAAAATCTGCACACAGTACTTCAAGTGCAGTTTCACCAACATTCTGTCAAGTTGGAGCAAAAAAAGGGAAAAATCTGCCCCCCCCTCTCTGATGAAGGGTCTAGGCCCAAAACGTCAGCTTTTGTGCTCCTGAGATGCTGCTTGGCCTGCTGTGTTCATCCAGCCTCACATTTTATTATCTTGAAAAATCTAACTGCCTTCTTAATTCTTTGCTGTACTTGCATGTTAACCATTTGCGATTCTTTCACAGGGACACCCAGATCCCTCTGTATTACAAAATTATGCAGTCTTTCTTCATTTAAAGGATATTTTATATTCTTCCTGCCAAAGTAGATAAACTCATTTTCCCAATGACAAAATATTCAACCATTCATTTACATTACTTATTTTCCCTACCCGTGACGTGGAGGTGCTAGTGTTGGACTAGGTTGGACAAGGTCAAAAATCAAACGACACCAGATTGTAGTCCTTCATCAGGTGTTGATGAAGGAACAACACTCCAAAAGCTAGTGTTTTCAATAAACCTGTTGTCTTTAACCCAGCGTCATGAGACTTTTGACCCTATCCCTACCCAGATCATTCTTTTCTCTCCTTCACAACTTGCTTTCCCATGCATCTTTGTATGATCAGCAAATTTGGCTAAAACATTGTCAGTCTCTTCATCCAAGTCATCAATATAGTTTATAAATAGTTGAGGTCCCAATGATGACCCCTCTGTCAGAGCACCAGATTTGCCGACCTGAAAATGCCCCATTTATTCCAAATGTCAATCCTCTGAGCAAACACTTGTTTATCATTGGCCAGTCAGTAAACATGGATGCATGAATGAGGCACTCATAGGGAAACAAGAAGAGAACGTGCATGCTTGGGGATAAATTAAGCACCATGTGGTTGCATCAGGAGATGAGAAGCATTCTACATGTACAGGGCAGTGGGTGCACACATAGCATAGGAGGAAAGGAAAAACAGTGTGGACAGAAAAGACACATCCAATGCGTGGGAGGGCAGAAGCAGGTGCGAACATAGGTAGAAAGAGAGGAGGAGAACTGAAAGTATCATTGAGTGAGGAAGGAAGGGAAGAGAAGTGGTGCATAAAGAAATGAGGTGAGTGGGGCCGGGGGGGCGTTCATCAAGGGAGGAAGTTGCACGGCAAAGTTGGCGAGAGCGGAGGAACCGGGCAGGACGTGCACGAGGGTGTGGGTGAGTACATGGAGTAGCACTAGTATGCTGGGGGATGGAAGGTGGCGGCCTTTGGGGAGAGTGCAGAGATGGGGAATGGTGGGTGTATGAACATGAGGCACAGGGTGAAGGGGTATGGGGAGTATGGGGGATGTAGGGGAAGGGGAAGTCAGGCACACGTGTGGGAGCAGTGCACATTCACGGCGTGACCACACTGATGGGAATTAGAGGACCACCTGCTTGAGGGGGTAGTTTAGGCTACAAGGGCAAGAGGAAATCGGAGGGCACACAGGAGGGAAGTGGTCGGGGAGAGTGGGAGTGCTCAAAGGAGTGGAGAAGGGTTAAAAAGGGCGAGGCATGAGGCAGCAAACTCTCAAAATGGAGGCGAGATGGTGGTAATGTCAATGGCCTGGTAATCCAGAGGATCAGTTTATTGTTCTGGGAATTTGGTATTGAATGTCATCTCTGCAAATGGTGAAACCTGAGCTCAACAGAAATATGAAAATTAAAATTTAAATCTAATGGTGACCATGTTACCATTGTTGATGGTTGTAAAAAAACCCATCTGCTTTACTAATGCCCTTTTAGGGATTAAACATGATGCCTCCACCCCACATATCACCTTTGTTCCTTTTGCCAATTACATTGGATCCATGCCTTCTCTTTCTCAATCCTTTTATGAATGGGAACACTACCCCCTTCAGCTCTGTCCAGACCCCTTGTAGATTTGAATACCTCTATCAAATCTCTTCTCAAAAACTTTTCTCCAAGGATAACAGTCCTAACTGCTCCATCCAACCACACTTGCGGCTGAAATCAAGCAAACATGGGCAAGTGTTACATAACAGAATCATATCAATGCCTTAAACGTGTTATCAGGCAGCCGAGGTGCCCACATCTCAGAAACCAAATATGCTCGAGACACCACTGATTTTCCATGGCTTCCAACTCTCCAGTTGTCAGTTACTATATCTGAAAAACCCAAACACCTTCACTTTTCTCCATATTTAGTACACGGTTGTCTTGCAATAAAAGGAAAGAACAGGCCAAACAGTAATAACGCTAGCATACATTCATCCGATGGATGGAGTGCATTAGATGTGGGTGACTATCAGGAAGATGCAAGACATTGCATAGGGCTGAGGGAAGATGGTGGTGGACAGAAAGGTAGTGATGTGAGGAAGAAGCACAAAAGAAAAAGAAAGATGGTGAGAGTCTTCACATTCACTTGAAAAACAATTTGGAAGGGACTGGGCAGTGGTGAGCATCGCATGTTGGTGAGCATGCGGTTATACACATCTTTTCAGACTGATTAGCTACTAGAATGTTTACGACACTGAAAGCGTGAAGGAAAATGACAATACTCCTGATGTTCTGAGTTATGTCTAGTCATGACTGCTTTGAGCATTGTTGGAAAAAAAGCATTTGGCTGGCACTGCTCCCACAAATATATCAAAAGGAAAATACTATTAAAAATGAACGACATGACAGTGCTCAGGTGGCACAGTAGCTCAGTGGTTAGTACTGTTGCCTCACAGCGCCAGGGACTTTGGTTCAATTCCACCCTTGGGTGACGGTTTGTGTGGAATTTGAATGCTTTTTATGCAACTGTATGGGGTTCCTCTTGGTGCTCTAGTTTCCTCCCACAGTCCAAAGATGTGCAGAGTAGGTGGACTGGCCACGGGAAATGCAGGGTGACAGGGATAAGGTAGGGAGATGGATCTGGTCAGGATGCTTTTTCGGAGGATCGGTGCAGACTCGATGGGCTGAATGGCCTGTTTCCACACTTTAAGGTTCTGGTGATTCTATGACATTCTTGAATTTTATATTGCTATCGTTTCCTCTAAATTCCTTTGGAGTAAATGACCACATTTCACTTCACTCACTACTCACTTTCAGATTTCCCACCTTTTCCAGTATCAGAGTCACTCTTCACTCAGTTAATATTGCAGTCATACTTTAAAACAGAAACAATTATCTGATACGTACGCATACGCAAACTACAATATAAATTCTGTCAGCTACTTGGCACTTTTGAGTACATTAACCTAGTTTCTCAAGTACCATTTGCAACTTCCCCTCCAATCCACTCAACACGCCAACTTAGAGACATATCATAGTTCCTTCAGTGTTGCTGGGTCAAAATGCTGGAACTTCCTAAATAACAGTACTGTGGGAATACCTACACCATTATAAGGTACTTCATTACCATCTTCTCAAAGGCAAGTGGGAGTGTGCAATAAATGCTAGCCCACCCAGTGAAGCCCACATCCCATGAAACAACTTTTCAAAAAATCTTTTTTTCTTTCCAGAAGATGTCAGGCCTACATTAACGCCTACCTCACTATGACTTTAGTATGCTAACTTTGAAACAAACTTCATTGCTTTTGTTTAGACACAGTGTAAACATCATTTATTGTGGAAACAATGACAAATCAAGTCCAAATACAAAGATTAAAAAGGTCTCTCTCCAATGCACATTCTAGCTTTCAAATACCAGAATTTATAACTCTGCTCAATTCAGGATGCAAAAATGTTATGGTTTTCAGGACTGCAACTAATATTTTCTAGAGAGTCATTAATTAGAAATTACATAGCCACTCAAAAATCCTATGCAGTTTTGTTGTGTTGCACAAATTAAACATTGCGTAGGATGTAGAACCTTTGTTTTTCCTAACCCTTTTCAATCTACATAATGGTAATCCAAGCAAAAAGTTTTGAAATTTTCAAATAAAAATATTTCAATATATTTCACTTTATTGTTACTCCTGATCGTATGCAGTCCTTGTGGTCTATGGAGTAGCTCCCTCATCTTCACTAATCCTGTGACATGTCATTTCACCCACCTATGACTGACTTGGCTTCACTACCCACAGATATTAGCTTTTCCCTGGTCCTTGTAATCTGTTATTGAGCCAGATCCAACAGTGGGTGCCAACATCCAAGGTTACAACATATTTTCTGGATCACAGTTGTGCCCATACACTTCTACCATCTAGTCTGACTAAACTTTGGCGGGCCATCGTTTTCAGATATCAAAAAACTTCCCATCCTTCACTCAAGTCAGGCCAAACAAAACACTTCAAATTTTTGGCAACTCTCATTCTCTGGTGGTGGATAACATAGAACATAGAACATAGAACATCACAGCACAGTACAGGCCCTTCGGCCCTCAATGTTGTGCCGACCGGTCATACCGATCTAACCTACACTATTCCATGTACGTCCATATGCTTGTCCAATGACGACTTAAATGTACCTAAAGTTGGCAAATCTACTACCGTTGCAGGCAAAGCATTCCATTCCCTTACTACTCTGAGTAAAGAAACCACCTCTGACATCTGTCCTATATCTTTCACCCCTCAACTTAAAGCTATGCCCCCTCGTGCTCGCCATCACCATGCTAGGAAAAAGGCTCTCCCTATTCACCTTATCTAACCCTCTGATTATCTTATTTGTCTCAATTAAGTCACCTCTCAACCTTCTTCTCTCTAATGAAAACAGCCTCAAGCCCCTCAGCCTTTCCTCGTAAGACCTTCCCTCCATACCAACAACAGCCCAGTAAATCTCCTCTGCACCCTTTCCAAAGCTTCCACATCCTTCTTATAATGCAGTGACCAGAACTGTACACAATACTCCAAGTGCGGCCGCACCAGAGTTTTGTACAGCTTCACCATACCCTCTTGGTTCCGGAACTCGATCCCTCTATTAATAAAAGCTAAAACACTGTCTGCCTTGTTAACAGCCCTGTCAACCTGGGTGGCAACTTTCAAGGATCTGTGTACATGGACACAGATCTCTCTGCTCATCTACACCACCAAGAATCTTACCATTAGCCCTGTACTTTGCATTCCGGTTACTCCTACCAAAGTGCATCACCTCACACTTGTCTGCATTAAACTCCATTTTCCACCTCTTAGCCCAGCTCTGAAGCTTATCTATGTCTCTCTGCAACCTACAGCATCCTTCATCATTATCCACAATTCCACCGAGCTTAGTGTTGTCTGCAAGTTTACTAACCCATCCTTCTACCCCCTCATCCAGGTCATTTATAAAAATGACAAACAGCAGTGGACCCAACACCGACCCTTGCGGTACACCACTAGTAACTGGTCTCCAGGATGAGCATTTCCCATCAACTACCACCCTCTGTCTTCTTTCAGCAAGCCAATTTCCAATCCAAACTGCTATATCTCCCACAATTCCATTCCTCCGCATTTTGTACAATAGCCTATTGTGGGGAAAGTTATCGAACGCCTTGCTGAAATCCATATACACCACATCAACCGGTTTACTCTCATCTACCTGTTTGGTCACCTTCTCAAAGAACTCAATAAGGTTCGTGAGGCACGACCTTCCCTTCACAAAACCGTGCTGACCATCCCTAATCAATTAATTCTTTTCTAGATGATTATAAATTCTATCCCTTATATCCTTTTCCAACACTTTACCAACAACTGAGGTAAGGCTCACTGGTCTATAATTACCAGGGTTGTCTCTACTCCCCTTCTTGAACAGGGGAACCACATTTGCTATCGTCCAGTCATCTGGCACTATTCCTGTAGACAATGACGAGTTAAAGATCAATGCCAAAGGCTCAGCAATCTCCTCCCTGGCTTCCCAGAGGATCCTGGGATAAATCCCATCCGGCCCAGGGGACTTATCTATCTTCACCCTCTGTAGGATTTCTAATACCTCTTCCTTGTGAACCTCAATCCCACCTAGTCTAGTAGCCTGTATCTCAGTATTCTCCTCGACAACATTGTCGTTTTCTAGAGTGAATACTGTGGAAAAATATTCACTTAGCACTTCCCCTATCTCATCTGACTCCACACACAACTTACCACTACTATCCTTGATTGGCCCTAATCTTACTTTCATCATTCTTTTATTCCTTAAATACCTATAGAAAGCCTTGGGGTTTACCCTGATCCTATCCACCAACAACTTCTCATGTCTCCTCCTGGCTCCTGAGCGCTCTCTCTAGCTCTTTCCTGGCTACCTCGCAGCCCTCAAGTGCCCTAAGTGAGCCTTCACATCTCATCCTAACATAAGCCGCCTTCTTTCTCTTGACCAGAGATTCCACCTCTTTCGTAAACCACGGCTCCCACGCTCTACAGCTTCCTCCCTGCCTGACAGGTACATACTTATCTAGGACACTCAGGAGCTTTTCCTTGAATAAGCTCCACATTTCTAATGTGCCCATCCCCTGCAGTTTCCTTCCCCATTCTATGCTCCCTAAATCTTGCCTAATCTCATCGTAATTGCCTTTCCCCCAGCTATAACTCTTGCCCTGTGGTATACACCTATCCCTTTCCATCACTAAAGTAAACATAACAGAATTGTGATGGCTATTGCCAAAGTGCTCAGCTACTTCCAAATCTAACACCCGGCCAGGCTCATTACCCAGCACCAAATCTAATGTGGCTTTGCCCCTTGTTGGCCTATCTACATACTGTGTAAGGAAGCCCTCCTGCACACACTGGGCAAAAACTGACCCATCTATAGTAGTCGAACTATAGTGTTCCCAGTCAATATTTGGAAAGTTGACGTCCCCCATGACAACTACCCTGTCTCTCTCACTCCTATCGAGAATCATCTTTGCTATCCTTTCCTCTACATCTCTGGAACTATTTGGAGGCCTATAGAAAGCTCCCAACAGGGTGACCTCTCCTTTCCTGTTTCTAACCTCAGCCCATACTACCTTAGTTGACGAATCCCCAAACATCCTTTCTTCAACTGTAATATTGTCCTTGACCAACAATGCCACATCTCCCCTCACTTTTACCATCTTCTCTGTTCTTACTGAAACATCTAAATCCCGGAACCTGCAACAACCATTCTTGTCCCTGCTCTATCCATGTCTCCGAAATGGCCACAACATCGAAGATCACCCACCTTATTCTGGATGCTCCTGGCGTTGAAGCAGGCACACTTCAAACCAACTTGATTGCTGGTGCCATCTTGCGTCCCTGAAACTTTATTTCAGACCACCCTACTCTCAACCTTTTCTATACTCGAACTACAATTTTGGTTCCCATCCCCCCTGCTGAATTAGTTTAAACCCACATCTTGAGTCTCAAATCAGAGTTCTCAACTTAAAGAACGACATTTACAGAGGTACGAAGAAACAGTTGTCTGAAGTGGGATGGTGAAAAAGACTAATATTAATGTCAGTAGATGAGCAATGGCCAATATTTAAGCTGATATTTCATAATGTTCAATTAAAATTTCTTCTGGGCAAGAAGGAGGACCTGATGACATGGATGAACCACTCACAGTTAACAAAAGTGCTCAAGGAGAGTATGCAAACAAAAACTACGTAAAGCAGTCAAATCTCACAGTAGGCCAGAGAACTGTACTTTTTCACGCACCAACATTAAAAGACTAATAAAAATGAAGAAATTACAATAAAAATGTAAACTGGCAAGAAATATAACAAACAAACAGCAAGGGCTTCTATGAATTTATAAAAAGGAATAGCTAAAGGGAGTGTTAGACCCTTGGCAGATACAACTAGAGAACTAATAATGGGGAAACAAGGAAATGGCAGATAATTAAAACCAATAGTTTGTACAGGTCTGCACAGTGGAGGACATCTCAAAGATATCAGACAAATAAAGGTCTTGCAACAGTCTCCATCATGACGGACAAAGTATTTGATATTGGGACTGGAGGCAAATATGTAAATAAGTTGCCAGGACCCGATGGGTCTGCACTCAAGGGTTTTAAAGGAAGGATACGCAGAGACACAGTGGAAGAAGTGGTTGAAACGTTCCAGAGCTTGCTAGATTCTGGACGGGCTCCAGCAGATTGGAAAACTGCTAACGTAATTTGCCTTTTCAGGCAGATAAACATTAAGCAGGAAACAATAGGCAAGTTAGGCTGACATTCATCACTGGGAAAATACTAGAGTCCATAGTGAAGAAACAAACAGCAGGACATTTAGAAAAGCTTAATATTCCAATAAAGTAAACATGGTTTTGTGAAAGGGAAATGATATTTAAAAAATGGTCGAGACTTCTTTCAGGATATAATCTGAATTGATAAAACGGAACTAGATAAGTAGTGTTTTTGGATTTCCAGGAAGCATTCAACAAGATGCCACCTAAAAGGTTAATGTACAAGACAGTAGCCCATGGCATTAAGAGTCATGTATTAGTATAGATTGAGCTTGGTTAAAACCAAAAGACAAGGTGAGGATTAATGCATGTTTATTAGGTTTGAAAGAGGTTAACTTATGGCATCCTGTGAGAATCAGTCCAAAGACTTCAATTATTTACAATTGATACCATGACCAGGAGAAATAGGCGGAGTGCAATGCAAAGCGCAATGCAGAGCAAGAAAAAATGGTGAGAGAGCATGTGGTAATGAGGACCAAAGGAGAAGCAAAAACTTGGTTGATGGAGTTTAACATAGCAAAGTGTGAGGTCATGCACTTTGGTGGAGAGAATCAAAAGGCAGCCGACTTAACATAAGACAGACTTCAAAAAAAGGTCCAGCATTGAGGGAAGCATGCAGGTACAACTGTAATAGTATGAAGTCAAGGAGTGGTTCTCTATTCAAGAAACCCTCAAATTGTTCCTTCCAATAGCTCTAATTGCCAATGTCCTTGAAATTCACTCTTTCTTAGTTCTGACAGCTCTGAAGAATCCACATGTCGTGGCTATCATCAAGTTGCTGGATTTCCTGCACTGTCTCCATGCTCCGTCTTCTTCAGGCCATGGGAATTTTGTTGGAGCTCAGTCTGCCTGTGTCTATACCTCTCATTCTTCTTTTCCAGGTGGTGTTTCAGGAGTGCCTTGTGCTTGCAATGTAGTAGCTCCACAACCTCCTGGTTATTCTGGTCAAATCAATCTTTAGATTTCTCTACCAGAAAATATCAAGTCTACTTGCAACTGCTGTTTACAATAAATTTGAGGAAAAACTGCATGTTCTGTACATTCTGTAATTCCTATCTATTGACGGTCACCAGAATGGCTGTAAGGCAGTAACGCCTCAGTCAGTCAAAGAACTGAACTGTGAAAGATAATTGCAGTTATCCTCTACGGCATAGCACCATCTGGTGACTTCAAAGTTTAAAAGTTACATAGCACAGCAAATTTTCTGAGACACTTCAGTTTATAGACTTGGGCAAAATGACATTAGAATCAAACAATAATCCCATACATAATACAATACAGCACAGGAACAGGCCTTTGGCCCACCAAGCCTGTACTGATTCTTAATATTTAGGCCCACTATTTATTATCCATATACAGTTTCTATCCCTCTTCGCCTCTCATTCATGTGTCTAGCAATGTTTAAGACATACCTTGATAATGTGGTGGTGGAAGCAGGCACAACAGGCAATGCATTCCAGGCATCCACTACCCTCTGTATGAAAAGTTTGTCCTGCACTTCTCCCTTAAACTATCCCCCTCTCACCTTGAACCTGTGCCCTTTTGTAGGTGACCTTTCCATCCTGGAAAAGGACCCCGACTATCCACCTGATCTACTAATCACAATTTTGTAGACCTCTACCAGGTCACCCCTCAGCATCCCTCTTTCCAGTGAAAACAATCCAAGTTTATCCAATCTCTCGTCATAATTTAAATACTCCAGATCAAGTAACATCCTGGTAATCCTCCTCTGCACTGTCTCAAAAGCATCCACAGCCTCCTGGTAGTATGGCAACCAGAATTGCATGCAATGTTCCAAATGTGGCCTAATTAAAAAAGTTTTATACAGTTGTAACATAACTTGTCAAATTTTATATTTGATGAGCGAGCTGGTGAAGGCAAGCGTGCTGTATGCTTTTTTGACCACCATATCGACCTGTTGTTGCCACTATATTAAATGAATATTCACTGTTATCTTGAGGGCAAGATAAAATCAATGTAATAAACTCAAGAACTTATAGCAACACAGAAGAATAACCAAAAATGAGGAAAGGAAAAGAACGGACAACTCTAGAACAGAAAAAATATGTCAAAGCACTAAACTGCTCTGGTGGATTTTGGTGAAATCAACTCCTTCAGCACGCTATATTTTTAAAATTCATTCGGGGAATATGGGTCTCACGCAAGTTTAGCATTTCTTGGCCATCCCCAATTGCCCTTGGAATAATGGGACCAACTGAAGGTGCGCACATGCTCATTTTCTAGTGACAAGAGTTCTGAGAATTGGCGATCGACGGTAATTTGTCAGAACTCTCATCAGGTACAGAATTACTGAGCACTTGGACAAATATGAACTGATGAGAAAGCCAGCACGCATTTATAAAATGACAAGAAATGTCTATAAAACCTAATTTAAATTTTGAGGCTATTAATGTGGCAGGATAAATGCAAATTATGGTGCATACTGGAAATTTGAAGTAAAAATAGAAAATATTGAACCAACTCAGCAGGTCTGGCCGCATCTGTGGAGAGAGACAGAGAGTTAATGTCGAGTCCAATAGTGATAAGTCAGAACTCTGAAGAGTCATATCAGACTCAAAACGTCAGCTCTATTTTCTCTCAGATATTGCTGAACTGACATGGCTATGGAATTGAAGTGGTTGGACACAGTAAGAATAATACAAAGTGACACAATATGACTTGCGCCATCCACCTAGCAGCATTAGCTTTTCATTATATTTACGCACAATTGGGAGATGGAATAGTTTAATGATATCAATTTGGAAGGACACAATAAATAGCATAGTTAGGAGCATTAAATTGTAAAGGACATTATGATTAAATTTGTGAGATTTATCATTTTTGGAGGCTGGATTGCAAAAGTTCTGTATGAGCATTTTTTAAATGACAAAATTCTTCATAAAAAATAAACAAGGTCATTCTCTTTCCAGGACAGTGACTTAATCCAATAAATGTCTACAAATGACTGCAAACCCATGGTGTTAAATGGAAAGTTGCTTATGTATCATGTGGGGTTTACGACAGATATAGAGCAAACAAACAAAGCTGCTGGGATTTGTTTACAGTTCAGAAGAATCTAGGATGAGCAAGTCTTTTAAAAAAAACAAAGAAGTTTCAGAATACACTAGTTTTGAGTTTACAAGACAGTTTAGCTTCTCTCCTAGAAATACTTCAGAAAACAAGCTACTTCTAAGATTTGGGTTCAGGCACGTCAAACCCTGGAGAGAGTTTGTTTAAAAAACTGCAGATTATTAGAGTTGAGAAAGTTCAAGCTTTCAGATTTGTGGAAAAGTTCAGATCAAGAGATTTTAAAAGGAGTCATTAAACTGTCTCCATAGACAATGGGAAAGAACGTGGGAGGATCTGGTGGACTCTTTTGGGAGTAGACTGCTGAAGAATTGAGAACTGGCCCAGGTAAAATAGAATGCCAATGATATTGGTAGACAAAGCAATAAATGAGCCTGAAGTGGTCTCTGATGCAGAAAAGGTTGAACACAAGTCAAGGCAAAGTGTTACGAAGGAAAATTTTGGTCAAATGATAGGAGAAAGTAAAATGAAGCAGTGAATGATTC
This sequence comes from Stegostoma tigrinum, assembly GCF_030684315.1. Classification (NCBI taxonomy): domain Eukaryota; kingdom Metazoa; phylum Chordata; class Chondrichthyes; order Orectolobiformes; family Stegostomatidae; genus Stegostoma; species Stegostoma tigrinum. Next base: position 31,546,284 of record NC_081358.1, on the reverse strand, counting down.
TGTATGATCAACATCAGTTCAAAATACAAATGAGGTCTAAACTAAATACAAAAATTTCAGCCAAGTGTGAGAAAATGGCAGAAGGAGTATAAGAGATTTGCAGTTAACCTAAGAAGGTAGCAAGAGGAGTGGCAGAACTCAGACATACTCATGGAGACAGAAAACATTGTTGAGTTATTTAATGACTTAGCGTCTATCTTCACCAAGGAAGATGTTGTGCAAGCCACAATGAAAGAGGAAGTTGAGAGACTTAAAGGCTAAAAATTTATAAAAGTATTAACTAAAGCAAAGTGTGGATTTACCAAGGGTGAATCATATTTAATTAATACAAATGCATTAAAAACTGCAAAGGCCTGAAAGATCATCATTAGGCAGCATGTGTGAAGAAAAACCGAATTACCGTCTGGCTGAGTACTTTTATCTTGTGTTTGAATTTCATGTTATTTAAGAAAACAACTTGAATTAAATTAGTTAAAAGTAACAGAACGTTTGAGGGTAACATGTTTAAAAGTCGTGTACACAGGCTTCTAAAAGATATTTGATAAAATGTCACATAACAGGTTTGCTAATAAAGTTGAATCCATAGGTAGTGGATACAAAGCTGGTTGAAAGACTGGAAACAGTTGTGGCGAATGGTTGATACAGGGTTCCCCAGAAGCCAGTGCTATGAACTTAATTTTCCTTAATCTATGTTAATGATAGATTTGTGTGGATGGCACAATTTCAAAAATTTAGATCAGAAAAAAAACTCGGAAGTTGTGCGAACTGAGGAACAGAGCAATCACTTCAAGGAGGTCAAAGCAGGTTGATGGGAGTGGGTAGATTAAATTTAATACAAACTGAAACTTACATTCTGTTAGAAAATTCAAGAAAAGGCAAGGAAAACAAACAAAGGCACAACTCTAAAGGAGTGCAAGAGGAAAGAGACCTAGGGTGTGTGTGTGTGTGTGTGTGCATGCATTGTGCAGAGTGGCTGGGACTGATTGAGAAAGCAATTAACACATCCTTCATTTATAAATAGAAGTAGAGTAAAAATTCAATGTAGTGATGATAAACCTCGTCGTTTATCCTCAACTGTAATTTTGTCTCCAAGAAGGGTGTGAAAGCTTCAGAGTGACAACAGAAAACATTGGTAAGATTAGTTCTAGGGATGAGGGGCTTCAGTTAAGAGAAAAGGCTACTGTCCTTAGAGAAGTTTAAGAGAAGTATTTGACAGAGGTGTTCAAAATCATCAGGGATCTAGACAGCATGGACAGGAAGAAGTTACAGTGCTACGTAAGAGTCAGAGGACACCAAGTTAAGGTGCATGATAAAACAAACAGTGCAAGGAAAAACAATTTTTCCAAACAACAACTGAGTGACTAAGATCCAGCATACACTGCCTAAGTGTGGGGTGGTGGCAAATTCAATCATGGCTTTCAAAAGAGAATTAGATAAGTAGCCAAAGTCTTTTTTTAAAAGAAAAGTTAGCTTGCAGAAAAAGATCAAGGGGAATGAGATTAGGTAAACTGCTCTTGTAGACAGACAGCTCAGGCAATAGGCTGAATGGTTCCAGTGTGGCAGGAAGCCATTCTACAAATCTGCTTGATAAACTCGTCATTTCAAATAAAATTATTCACCAGAATACCGAGTACCAAGAACGTATCAGGATAAACTAACTTATTTCCAGCTTACATGAAATGGACTTGATTTCTGTCATTTATTACATGGAAGAATAGGCAAGAAAACTTCAATCCATTTAGCTGGTACTCATTAAAACTATCCTGAAAATCCTATTTAACGCTTTCAAGATAAACAGTGGAATCCTCGTGAGATTCAGGGACAGAAAAACTCTGTATTCCTCTCTCCTCGTATTCCAACCCAACAGAAAAAAACAGAACCTGGGTAATGTTACTACATTGATTTATTCATGGTTAATCTAGGCCTACAATCAATTTGACAACTAAAGACGGCGGTGATTTGAACCGAATCCTAGCAATTGCTATTGGCCAACTACTGCCAATTGTACTCTTGGCCAGGTTCTGTGATCAGTTTTACAGCGATGTTGCACGCCCAGCTATGATGTGGCGTGTTATACCTCCAAAAACACAGGAATGACAACTCAACAGGTTGAAATTTGTCACGTTATACCTGATGCACTGTGCATATTCAACTTTGAACTTTAGCAGCTCCCTAATAAATTTACCTAGATGGACGTAAACATACGCAAACTGCCTTTTGCAAAACTAATCATAACATGACAATGATCCATGGGCGCTTCATTTAGTTTTGTTTTGATAATACATTTGTATAAGAATAGATGCAAACATCACAGGTCCCGTGTAACTCGCTGCAGGCAGCTGACAGCCAGTACAACTTCAAAAATAAAAAAAAAGACAGCTCAATGTTCCACGCTAGTAGTCCTGATGAGCGAAAAGCCACCCGCAGAGCACTCACCTCCGGGCTCGCTTGGCCATCACTGACAGGGACGATTGTCTCCCTTTTCTGCCTTTCCCAGGACTCCTCAATCACTCACTCCGCTCGGGGACTCCGGGATGGTTAGTCTCCGATCATTAATACATGGGCTGAAGGTCGCTGTTGGCTGCCTGAGTACCAGCGGTGGGGTCACCATATCCCCAAGCAGCCCGAAGAGAGAAAGAGTGTATTTGTGTGTTTCTCTCTATATATATATATATATATGTGTATGTATGTACGTGGCTATAGGGGAGCTCAGCTCTCCACTGCTGCCTCTCAGCCACTCTCACTGCTCCGTTTCTATATCCCGCCAAATCTCGCGCCCTGCCTTCCCTCTCAAACACTCCCCGACAATATTTGAATGTGCGCACGCGTCCTGACCGTTCATAGGGCCCTCCGTGCGAGGGGGGCGGCGCGAGCGGCAGCGCGGGCACGTGACAGGCACACTGGAAATTGTAGTCCACATCGAAGCCCGTGCGCCTTGACGGCGAACTTCGACTGCATGCGCACTTGACAGGCACTCTGGGAATTGTAGTCTATATGGAAGCCGTGCGCCTTGAGAACCAACATCGAGTGCGCCATCTTGTGTGGGTCCCAAACACCGCCGCTGCTGTTGGCAGGCGATGGGCAAGTCTGTCATTGATGAGTGCCTGTTGCAAAAAAACCTAACCATAATGTGACAGTTTATTTCAATTAAGTCCTTTTTTTTGTTAAAACATACGTAACAAGAATAGCCAGGTCGGTGTAGTAGTATCATAGAATCCCTGCAGTGTGAAAGCAGGCGACTCGGCCTGTCGAGTCCGCACCGACTGTCTCGAGATCCAACCCAGACCCACACCTGTCTTTCCCGTAGACACTGAGGGCAATTTAGCACGGCCAATTTGCCTAACCTGCACGTCTTTGGACTGTGGTAGGAAACCCACGCAGGCACGGGGAAAATGTGCAAATTCCACACCGTCACACCCGACGTTGGTATCGAACCCAGGTCTCTGGCAGCAGGGCTTACCCCTGAGCCACTGTCACACCTAGTGTCCCTACTTCTGAGACAGCAGGCCCGGGTTCAAGTGCCACCTGAGCCCAAAGTGGGTTATAACATTTCTGAACGGTAAAGATCAAAAAATATCGAAAGGAATAGATGTAAACATCGTACTCAGCCGGTCTGTTGCGAGAGAAACAGCGTTAATGTTTCAAGTCCAATGACCCATTCGTCAGATGAAGTTTCTCTAGCGATTTCTGCTTTTGTTTCAGATTTCTATCATCTGCAGTTCTTAGTTTTATCGTCGTAGTTTCAGCATATCTCACAACGTGTATGTTTGTAATAAACCTTTACTCGAGTTACAAACCGCAAATTATAGAATATGGTCCCATCTTGGAATGAATGTATTTTCTCCCCCTAACCAGCAACATCATTAGACTCTTAATTCCAGACTTCTTATTAAATTCAGTGCCACCGCTTGCCATGGGAGGATTTGACCATGGGTTCCCAGAGCATCACCTGTATCTCTGGATTAGTCCAGGGATAATTTGGCTGGGCCATCACCTCCCCACACTTTAAAAAGGCCCTTGCTCTCAAAGTTCTCACTGAGAGGTTACAACGTTTGAGACTTCGAAATGGTGTCAGAGCGAGAAAAAAATCTGAGGAGTGGTGTTTGTGTTATTGCTATCTTTATGTTGTACCTTTCTGTTTCTTCTGCTTATGTTCCTGGAATAAGTAGACAAGGGTTTAACTTATTAAAAAAACTTGCATTTATAGGTAACGCAGTGTAGAGTAGGAGGAACACAGCAGGCCAGGCAGCATCAGAGGACATGGGGCTAGTGTTTAGATTCCTACAGGGTGGAAACAGTCCCTTCGGCCCAACAAGTCCACACTGCCCCTTGCAGCATCCCACCCAGACCCATCCCTCTATAACCCACACACCCCTGAACACTATGGGCAATTTAGCATGGCTGATCCACCTAGCCTGCACATCTTTGGACTGTGGGAGGAAGCTGGAGCACCTGGAGAAAACCCACACAGACACAGGGAGAATGTGCAAACTCCACACAGACAGTCGCCTGAGGGTGGAATCGAACCCGGGTCCCTGGCGCTGTGAGGCTGCAGTGCTAACCACTGAGCCACCGTGCCGCCCTAGTGGGGAGTGTGGAGCAGACGAGGGAGTCATGGAGAGACCGGTCCCTATGCAAGGCAGATAGTGGTGGGGAGAGAAATATATCTTTGGTTGTGGGGTCGGATTGCAGGTAGCAGAAATGACAGAGAATGATACGTTGAATATGGTTAGTGGAGTGATAGAATCCCACTTGTTCTCATATATCTTTGTTTTTGTTGCAGAAAGGGATGTGAGGGCAGAGGTGCGGGAAATGCAAGAGATGTGGGTCAAGTGCATTTTTGACCACCAAAGTTGGGTGGGACAGGATGTTGCGGTCCTTGAAATAAGAGGACATCTGGGATGTTTGGTAGTGGAACCCCCCCCATCTTGGGAGCAGATGCACCAGAGGTAGAGGAATTGGGAGTAGGGGATCCCATTCTTGCAAAAAGGTGGGTAAAAGGAGCTATAGTCTAGGTAGCTGTGGGAGTCACTGGGCTTGAAATAAATGTTGGTTTTGAGGCGGTTACCAGACATAGAGATATCAATATCCAGGATGGAGAGAGAGGTATCAGAGATAGTCCAGGTGAACTTGAAGTTGGGGAGAAAGGGGTTAGTAAAGTTGAGGAACTGTTCAAGCTGTCTCAGTGACTCCCTCTTCTGCTCCACATTCCCCACTAGCCCCACCACCCCTAGCACCTTTCCCTGCAACTGCAGGAAGTGCTACACCTGCCCCCACACCTACCCCCTCACCTCCATCCAAGGCACCAGACAAACCTTTCACATCAGACAGAGGTTCACCTGCATATCTGTCAATGTGGATTATTGTATCTGCTGCTTCTGATGTGGCGTCTTCTACATCGGTGAGACCAAGTGGAGGCTCGGAGACCGCTTTATAGAGAACCTGCATTCTGTTCGCGACAGACGACAACACCTTCTCGTGATGAACCATTTCAGCTCCCCCTCCCTGGGCGACATGTCCATCCTGGGCCTCCTCCAGTATCACAATGACACCGCCTGGAAACTGAAGGAGCAGCACCTCATATTCCATCTTGGGAGCCTACAACCCAATGGTCTCACCGTGGACTTTACTGGTTTCAAAATTTCCCCACCCCGGCCTTATCCCATGACTAAGCCTCTCTCTTATCCCCGCCTCCTTGATCTGACACAATCTGTCCATCTCCTGTCCCACATATCCGCTCTTCCCACCTCACTGACCAATCCCCACCACTGCTTACCTGTGCTCACCTATCACCATTCCACCTACCTTCCCCTGCTCACCCCTCCTCTTCCATTTCTTAAGGGTCCTGTCCCAAACGTGAATTTTCCTGCTCCTGTATGCTGCCTGGCCTGTTGTGTTCCTCCAGCTCCACACTGTATTATCTGACTCCAGCATCAGCAGTTTTTACTGTCTCTGACTGGCATTTATATCAGTTTTTTCACTGACCCTAAGAGGCCCCAATGCAATTTACAGAAAGCAAGGTATTAAGTACAGTTACTTATGTAATGATTTTGCATTAAATATCAGCCTGAATTATTTTTAGATTTAAATACCCCTGCAGACTCATTATGAAACAGGAGCTTTACTGGAACACATCTTACTGTTCTGTTTTACGTCTTCCACAAACTTGTACGATCACCATATGACATCACATCACTTTCAGACATAGATTAGTACTAATCTATTAACAGTCCATTAAAATTCACACCGCCTCCATCTTCTCAAAATCTCTAATGGTGATTTCTGGATTGTGAAAAGCAACAATCCACAACCTTGAACTCTGGTATATTCAGTTCTTAAATGTTGTTTTCTCCTCATGTCCTTTCTCCATTCCTCTTTTAAAGACCACAATGGTTGTCCCCATATGAGTCTATGTCAAAGGGTCCTTGTCTCCTCTGAAGGGAACAGAAACATTGAAGATAGCAGGAGGCAGCCCTTCAGCCCTTTGCTCCTGCTCTGCCATTGTTCATGTTATGCTGATTGTCCAACTCAAAAGCCTAACCCTACTTTCTCCCCACAACCTTTGATCTATTTTGCCTCAAGTGCTATATCTAGGCACATTTTGAATACGTTCAGTGTTTTGGCATCAACTACTTCCTGGGGTTATTAAATCCACAGGCTCACCACTTTTCCGGTGAAGAAATCAGGGCTTTGAGTCCAGCACATTGTCTCTTAGACTTTCCTAGGCAGGAGGGAATTGATAGCTGACTTTGACTTGCAATGCACATTTTCAACTGATTTGATGAATGGATGCAGTTTCTCTGATTTATTAAATTGGGTAGATGACTGCGTCCACAGGCTACATGGCAACCAGTGCAAGCCTGTTCCATCTTACCTCATTACACAGCCTATTATTTTAATGATCTAGGGCCATGGATGTTATGTCACAAACACTTGTCCACAGTAAGTTTGGCATTAGATCCAGACGAACTTGCCTAGTTGGAGTGTGCCTCATCATATTTGAGGTAGTTTCACATCTAGCTGGAACAGTATTTGTGCTTATAACTTGGATGCGTAAATGAGAGCAGGGATTGAGTTCTTAGTCCTCTTTGCATTAGGAGTTCACATTGTGCTGGACAATTTTGTAGAGTCATAGAGCTATACAGTGTGGAAACAGAACCTTCAGTTTGAACCCTCATCCATGGCAATCAGATATCCTAAACTGATGTAGACCCCATTTAACAGAATTTGGCCAAGTATTCTAAAAGTCACCTCACCAATGTCCTGTACACTCACAACATAACATCCCCACTCCTCTACTCAGTGTTCTGACCAATGAAGGCAAGCATGCCAAACAGCTTTTTCATTACCCTGTCTTCCTGCAACTTAACTTTTAAGGAACTATGCAACGTGCACCTCTAGATGTCGTTCTTTGAGGGGCATTAGTAGACTAGAAGAACTTTTACAAAATTGTCACCATTAGATGACCTTTTAATTCTAGATATGTACTGAATTCAAATTTCACCATCTGCTATGATGGGATTAAAATCCACATCCCCAGAACATTATATCAGTGATAATGGGAACTGCAGATGCTGGAGAATCCAAGATAACAAAGTGTGGAGCTGGATGAACACAGCAGGCCAAGCAGCATCTCAGGAGCACAAAAACGAGCACATCTCTGATGAAGGGTCTAGGCCCAAAACGTCAGCTTTTGTGCTCCTGAGATGCTGCTTGGCCTGCTGTGTTCATCCAGCTTCACACTTTATTATCCCCAGAACATTATCCCAGGTTTGTGGATAACTAGCCCACTGACATTACTGCGTTGCCACTGCTTACCCACTTATCTAAATCAAATATGACCTATTGAAATGATAAGTACTGACGATGAAGCTGCTAAAAAAAAATGTAAAAACGAATCTTAAAGATTTCAAGTGACAGGACTATTACTATATTCTTTGGAAGGTTGTTTCATTGCCGATTGTCCTTAGGAAGAAATTATTATTGACAAGCTGTCTTCGAAACAAAAGGTCCTAATAAAACAAACTGCTGGAGAAAGAAGGTGCTAGTTTTGGCAGCATCTGTAGAAAAACAGAAACACAAGTAATGTTTTGAGTTGTATATGACTCGCATGCTGCTAGACCTGCTGAGTTTCTCCAGCACTTTGTTTCTGTCAGATTTTCATAATCCACAGTACTTTGTTTTTATTTTTATCAACAAGCGCTGTTTGAGCAGATGGCTGTCATGTTTTGCTAATGCTGGAGGGCACCAGGTACTTGTTTCTGTCAACTCAACTTGGTAAAGGCTGATTTACAACACTATAAAGAACTAAGAAAATTACAGCAGAGGAACAGGCCGTTCAGCACACCAAGCCCTCCTCTATCTAAACCTGTCGCCTATTTTCCAAGGATCTGTATCCCTCTGCCTCCCTGCCCATTCATGTATCTGTCTAAATACATCTAAAATGATGCTATCATGCCCACCTCTACCACCTCCGCTGGCAATGTGTTCCAAGTGCCCACCACTCTTTGCATAAAGAACTTTCCACATATATCTCCCTTAAACTTTTCCCCTCTCACCTTGAAATCGTGATCCCTCGTAATTGAGTCCCCTACTCTGGGAAAAAGCATCTTGCTATCCACCCTGTCTATACCTCTCATGATTTTGTAGGCCTCAATCAGATCTCCCCTCAACCTCCATCTTTTTTTTAAGATTAGATTATCTACAGTGTGCAAACAGGCCCTTCAGCCCAACAAGTCCACACCGCCCTTTGGAACATCCCACCCAAACCCATCCCCGTATAACCCACACACCCCTGAACACTACGGGCAATTTGGCATGGCCAATCCACCTAGCCTGCACATCTTTGGACTGTGGGAGGAATCCGGAGCAGCCGGAGGAAACCCACGCAGACACGGGGAGAATGTGCAAACTCCGCACAGACAGTCATCCGAGGCTGGAATCGAACCCGGGTCCCTGGTGCTGTGAGGCTGCAGTGCTAACCACTGAGCCACCGAATGTAAATAATCCTAATCTACGCAACGTGTCTTCATAGCTAATGCCGTCCATACCAGGCAACATCCTGGTGAACCTCCTCTGCACCCTCTCCAAAGCATTCACATCCTTTTGGTAATGTGGCGACCAATGTGGCAGTATTCCAAATGTGGTCGAACCAAAGTCCGATACAACTGTAACATGACCTGCCATGTACAGAGCTCTGGAAAAGGTGCAGAAAAAATCCACAAGATGACCATCTGGTTTAAAACACGAATTAAAAGAAAGAGCTTAAAAAAATTATTTTTGATATGATCAAGGAACTGGAATGCACTGGAAATAGCAAGAACTGCAGATGCTGGAGTCATTGTCAATACATTGTGGAGCTGGAGGAACACAGCAGGTCAGGCAGCAGCAGAGGAGCAGGGGAATTAACAGTTCGGGTCAGGATGCACTACCTGCGATGGTAATAGAGGCAGGAAACCTCACAACCTTTAGAGGGTATGCGGATGGGACTTGAAATGTCATAACATTCAAGGCCAAGTGCTGGAAAATGGGACATGTGGATAACTTTGGTGAAGACTAAATGGCCTGAAGAACCTCTTCTGTGTTGTATGACTGTAAAAACTGGACAATTCTTCGGCTAGTGTTCTAGAACAACATAATTCAGAATCTGTATGATTTCATGCTTAAGTTTTGATCACCTAAAAAGATCTGAAAATAATTTTCCAACTTATTTTCCATAACTGGCTTGAGTTTATATGTTTTTCATAACTTGCATTGTGATACCGTAGACAGCACAATTTTATAGGATAAGATAGGATAGATTAACTAGTGTTTATTTATCTGGTCATTTTTATGTGACACAGTGGCGCAAGAAAATTAACAATGGCCAAACCTCTCCAAATTTTTCTGCACCTTTTCCAGAGCTCTGTACATGGCAGGTCATGTTACAGTTGTATCGGACTTTGGTTCAACCACATTTGGAATACTGCACGTTTTGAGACAATTGTTTGGCAATGTTGCAAATGAATCATAATTTAAAGCAATTTAAGTAAATCTAGTTCCGACATATTGAACACCCAGAATGCAGTGTTAAGTGAAGTATTTATCTCTCAAATTGTATGGGTCAGATAAATGCTAACAATATAAATTAAGAAAAAGTATTTCCTTGATCAGTGAAAATATTATTTGGGGTGCGAGGATAAAATACAAAGTTCTCTTCTATGGGACTTGTACAGAAGAAGGAAAAAATGCAGTTAAAACAGTTTGAAACATTCTTGAACAATATGCACGTGAAACATTTTAATTTATTGCACCTTTGTATATGCTCATAACTCATGCTAACAGCAAGTTGGTACTTCTAGAGTGTACCACTTTGTTTAATAAGCATTCAAGAAAAGAACTCCAAGTACTGTACAAGTCACTTATAGTACTGTACAATATATACTTTTATAATACACAGGTGTTACATTATAGAGGAATTCATTTTAGATATTTAGTACAGCAACCACAAATATAAACAAACCAAATTTGCTGAACAATTGCCAGTGTTGTCCTGTTATCATAAATGTCAGTATATTTCTTACAACTATTATTAATTGTTGTCACTTTCATTTAAACAGGGACATTTTCTCCACTAAAAATAAAGCATATATACAGTACACTATCCATACATACTCAAGGAGAATTACAACATGTTCTAATGACTGGATGGCAAACACTGCAAAAAAGTCCAGCTCCATGGGATATTTAACTTTAGGCCTGCTTTGCAGTCGCAATTTATCTACATTTTAATCTTGTTTTTTGGTTAAATCACTCTCTACAGAATGCTGTGTCCAATAATACTTTGCATGAGTTCTGCTATCGCATTTCATAGGACAATAAAGTTGAAAATCCCATGGAAAATTGCAAGTGAATTTTAATGCACATGCTAAATGGAGTTGTCTTGTTATCCTCATAAATCCTAAAAACAAATTCAGAAGCAAATGAATTATTAATATTAAGGCCCAAACTGCCAGCGTACAGCTCATTTCGAAGAGTCATGAAAAACTCACCACTCCTGTGAAATTTAACTATATTTTAATCAATATTGTCTGAAAGCACATTCACTTTTGCATGCTAAGAATGTAAATATTACGAAATGTGTAAAGATTATTGCAAGTCTCTAAGCAGCTTTGCAAATGATTCAATTGCCATAAAGATTACTATAAATTAAATGAAATCTGCCTATTAAAAAAGAAAAATTAAGTTAATATTAAGATTAACAGACAACAATACTGGCTGTTCCAAGCACAGAATAAATGAAAAAACAGAAACTCAACTTTCTGTTTTTGCAAATGGGAAATCATCGAGGTTTCCCTCCAGAGAATCTTCTAAATATTTTATATAATAGTGGAATTATGAATATCTTGTTTTAAAAAATAAGTAAGGCAGACTTATGTAGTTTTACTGATTAAGGTTTGTGCATTATGATTCCACATTTAAGGAGTAAAAACTACCTTGTTACAATGGCAATATCAGAGCTTATTTTTCAAAAATTGGACAATATTTGGTAGTATTTCCTTTGCAACCAAAACTTCGTCTTATTAAAATTGTTCATAACACACAGTTACTGTAAAATCATCTGCTAAAGTTAATAATCACGCTGTTTGACTGCAGTAATAAATACTACCATTACCAGTGACAACACTACAGAATGGCACCTTTAATCATGGAGAAAGACATCAGTTTTTCTCAGAATTTGCAACCTGAGAGGAATAAAAGCGGTGTGTGTGTGCACGCATGCGCTTGATAGGTTGATATAACTTGGTGATTTGAGTGAGGATAAAGGAACTCAAATTGTGATTTTAAAAAAACAAATTGTCGTGCTTACTTTTGTTTTACCTGCAACAGAGCTAAATACTTGATGATATTTTTAAACTCAAATAAAATTAATGATGTTCTGATTAATACTAAGCAAACTGAATGAAGCAACAAAAAAATAAATATTTCAGCAAGTATGTTTTTTTTAAAAAGATAAAATTTTCTTCACTTAACTCCAAAGTTAGATCCATTTTGGGAGTACTTTAGAGAACAGCACCAAAAGTTTTTGGATCGAAATGATTTGTGGTGGAACTCTGAAAAATACTGAACCAAAACCCTTAGTTCCCTCTCGGAAAACAATATTATCTTCAATTGCAGCTCTTTTTTTCCCCCAAAATAGGTGCTAAACTTTAAGACAAAGTTTTTTTTTCCAATTCTACGACATCACATACTATCAAAGCCAAAAACGAAAGATTTTTATATCAGTACAGAATTTTCTAAATACTGAATTTGAGCCTATGCTGAAGCAAAGATGAACTGCTTTGGAATTGGTAGGTTTCAAAGCAATGGATATTCCATCCCCACTTAAGCACTCAGGCAAAAATGTCTGCACACCATGGAAAGAAAGAAAATGCAGATGTTTTAAGTGCAGCTATTTTTGTCTTCACCAATTGGACAGCTCTTAGATGTTTCAATAACATTGTTCAGCTTATTATGAACAATCAACCTTTAAATGAATCTCAGATCTGTCAAGAGTATTGCTGTGATAAGGCAATTGACACCTTTATTTTTTATCATGGCTAATCACATTTGGTGACTTAGATTATTCGGCAAAGTGCCGAATCAAAAATATTGACAACTTTTATTATATTAAGCTCCAGTCCCTGCACAGGCCTTTGAAACCAGGGCAGACAAGTGACTGTGTAGTTCTTTCTAAAGAGCTGTATATTTATTTTGTTTTAATGGGTGTACATATATGACCTTATCCAACTATACATTTCAGTATTTTGTTTCTAACACAAGCATCACCATCAACTAATATTGCTCAAATCAAATTTTAAATGCATCGGGAAAATATATTCTTACGAGACTCATCTCTTTTTACCAAAGAGCTCTCTCTCACCGTGAGCTACATCAAGAACAGAATCTCATCCAAGGTTAAGTTAATAGTTATGGTTAATGGTTAATAGTTGTGGACTGTATGGGCAGAAGCTGTCTTCCAAATCATCAAGAAAAATCTTGCTGTCATGCAATTGATAGGGGGATTGAACCTGACTCTGTCTTTTGAACACGATGAGCTCTTTTTGCCTTGGCATGGCTCTAGCACGAAGCCCAGCTCTGCCTGCATGAGGGGAAAAACATTACACAATTACATTCAGTTTTAAGTGCAAATTTATTGTCCAACTCACTTTCTTCCCCACCCCAAAAGGTTCAATACATCCTTATGCAATCAGAAACATAGGATGGCGGAAACAACATAGTTTTACAGGAGTGAATATTACTACTGATACTGTTTTGGATCACCCAACGTATGCATCAGTTTTGGTGTGGAATCATTTATTTTGCTATCTTCATGTAACCCATTTCTGGTGTCAGGTAAATAATATACTTGAGAACCAAGAATAATGCAAAAGGTTCAGAGGGAAGGTAAAAAAAAAAGCAATTACATAAGTGTAGAAGGACTGTGAACATGAAGGTGAATCCCAAAGTCTCCAATAAGGATATATAGAGTAGGAAAATAATTATAGGAAGACAGGAGACAATTAGGGACCAAAAGGAATTTACACACAAAGGTGGGGTAATAGCTGAGGTATTAAATTAAGTCCTTTTATCTGTCTTTACCAAGGAATTGAATGCTACCAAGGCCATAGTGATGGAGGAAACTCTGTCATTTAAAGGGTTTAAAATTGATCACAATTCCAATGCAGGAGGCCATTTGACCCATTGTGCTACTCCAACTCTTCGAACAAATATCATTACCTAGTGCCCATTTCGTGCTTTTTGAGGATCAAGATGTTGGAAAAAGGTTGTAAAAATAAGGGCAACAATTAATATCAGTGGTAGGAGAGCTTTGAGAAACAGTTCATAGAATCATACAGTATGGAAGAGGTCCTTCAGCACATCAAGTCTGCACCACTAAAAATATACTGCTACCTACATTAGTCCCACTCTCCCACAGTAGGGCCATAAGCCTTGAATGTTAAGACACTTCTCCTGCTGATCCAAGTAGGTTTTTAAGGATTAGGTTACCAGTCTCAACTATCTTCCCAGGAGTGCATTCCAGAGCCCTACCATCCAATTCTGTCATTCAGTTATTTGGGATAAAATTACTGGTCATGTGAAATAAAGTGGGTTTATTATAAATAACCAACATATATTTCTTAAGAAGAAATCATGTGTACCTAACTTGCTGGAGTTTTTTGAAGTAGTAATGCAAATGGTTGATGAGGATAATGCAGATGAAGTGGCGTACGTAGACTTTCAAAGACATTTGACACAGTGTCACACAACAGAATTGTGATCAAAGTAATAGCTCAGTTTTCACAATTTGGATACAAATTTGGCTGAATAACAGGAAATGGAGTAATAGTCAATGGATTTTTTTTCTGGACGGGAAGAGGGTTTCTAATGGAGTTTCCCAGGGATCCTTGTTTTTCCTGATACACAGTAATGATCTAGATCTTGGCGTGCAGAGGAAAATTTCAAAGTTTGTGCAGGATACAAAATTTGGAAGCATTATAAACCATGGAGAGGACCATGTAGCATTTTAAAAGGACATAGTCAAGTGTATGGATTGGCAGATAAGTGGCAGATGAATTTTAACAGGAAGTGTGAGGTGATCTATTTTGGTAGGAAGAACAAATAAGCCGTAAAATTCTTAAGGAGGTGCAACAGTAGACGGTATATATGTTCATAGATCATTGAAACTGGCAGGCCAAATGGAGACAGATGCATACAGTATCCGCGCTTTATAAATAGAGGCATAGAGCTCAACAGCAAGGAAGTAATGCTGAATTTATGCAAGATACTTCTTAAATCTCGGCTGGAATATTGTGTTTTGGACAAGATGCCAGGAAAGATGTGAATGCATTGGGTGACAGTGGAGTTTGGATTTGTATGAATGGTTCCAGAGATGAGAAATTTTAGTATGAAGATAGATTGGAGAGGTGCAGACTATTTGCTTTAGAGAGATGTCTAAGAGGAGATCAGATAGAAGTTATCATAATTATGAGAGGTCTGCTTAGAGTCAATAGGGAGAAACTGTATCTGATTGTAACAGAATCAAGAACAAAAGAACACAAATCTAAAGTGATTTGCAAAAACACCAAATGTTATTAGTTAATGATAGAAAAAATGTTTTCAAACAAATGTTATGTCTGGAATGTGTGATGGAGACAGATTCAATTTAAGACTTCCAGAGGGCATTGAATGATTGAGTAGAAACAACATGCAAGAGTTGGAGGTAAAGACAAGTGAATGGCTGTTAGTCATGACGCTCTTTGGAGAGCTGGTGTAGACGCAACGGGCTGAATGGTGACCTTCTGGACCATAACACTTAAGTGATTTTATAAAATGCAACCCCATTAAGGAAGATGCGAAAAAAAATGGAACTACAGACTAGCCTAATATCAAATGTACAGAAAATTCTAAATTTTAATATAAAGATGTGATAACATGACACTTAGAAAACAGTGGTAGGATTGGGTAGAAGTTACATAGATTCGTGAAAGGGAAATCATGCTTAAAAAATCTGTTGGCATTTTTTGAGATTATGACTAAAACAGATAAGGGGGAGTTGGAGTGGAGGAATGTGGAATGCTTCAATTTTTAGGAAACTTTGCTAGGTCCCACATAAGAAATTAGTAAACAAAATTAGATGATAAAAGGAATATATTTTACCATGAGAACCAGTGCTTGTACCCAGGTAATCACAATCTATGTCAATTATTTGGATATGGGAGTGAAATATATTTCCAAGACTGCAGATGACCTAAAACTAAATTAAGTAAAAGTGTAAGCTAAGAGGAGATTGCAGCGATATTTCATGGGAATCTGGATAAGCTATGTATATGAGAAAATAAGTGGTAGCAAAATACATGTGAAGCTATCCATTTTGACAGGAAAGGCAGAAATACGGAGTTTTTTTAAATGGTGAAAAGTGGAAAGTGGTGAACTTAAAATCATGAATCACTGCAAATTAATATCGGTGCAGTAAGCAATTAAGGCAAATAGTATCTATACTGGCCATTACTATGAGAGGATTTGAATGCGAGAGGAAGGATCTTCTACTATAATTTTACACAGCCACGGTGAACCTTGCCACAAAGGAACTGTAACAAAGGTTTACCACACTAATTCCTGCAGTTCAAGGACCGGGGGCACAGTCTCCAAATTAGGGTCAGGCAATTTACAACAAAGATGAAGAGGAATCTGTTCAATGGAGGATGGTGAATCTCTGAAATTCTCAGCTGTGAGGGTTGTGAAGGATCAATCATTGAGTATGCTAAAAAAAACAGATTGATAGATTTTTATACATCTATAATATAATAGTGAAGAAAATGATGCTGCCGAAGTACAAGATCAGTCATGATCTTATTGAATAGCAGAACAAACTTGAAGGCAGAATGATCTCCTATTTCTATTTCTTATGTCTTAAATCTGGATAGTGTCTGATTTAGAGAACTTGAAGGTGATAATGTTCCTGTGCATAATCTATCCTTGACCAATTAGGTGAAGGGAGTGCACGGCTTCCAAGGTTACTGCAGTGCATCCTGTAAATAGTACAGGCATCTGTCATTGTGCACTGCTGGTGGAGAGAGAGAGTCAATGTTGAAGGTGGTGGATAGTGTATCAATCATGCAGGCTGCTTGGTCCTGGATGCTATTAAGCTTTCAGGGAGATGTTGACTAAGTGGTGGTATTGCTAGACTATCAATCCAAGGACTAAGGTAATATTCTGGGAACTTGGGTACAAAGTCCATCATGGCAGATGGTGACATCCGAATTCAACAAAAATCCGGAATTAAGAGTCTATTGTGGACCACAAAACCATTGTAAATTGTTGGAAAAATCCATCTGCTTCACTCAGAGATAAGAACTGCAGATGCTGGAGTCAGAGATAACACAGTGTGGTGCTGGAGGAACACAGCAGGCCAGGCAGCATCAGAGGTCTTGACCTAAAAAGTCAACTTTCCTGCTCCTCTGATGCTGCCTGGCCTGCAGTGTTTCTCCATCTGGTTCACTAGTGTTTTTTTTTAAATTCCATCAGATTCCTAAATTTGGCCTTGTTGATGATAGTTAGACTTTGGACAACTCAAAGCAAGTTACTCATTGGCAAATTTCTGCTCTTGTTGCCAAAAGTATTTATATGTCTGGTCCAGTTTAATTTCTGGTCAATGATAACCATCGGGAAACTAATAGTGGGGGATTCAGCAATGGTAATGGTTAGATTCTCTTTTCTTGGTAATGGTGAGTGCCTGGCCTTGTGTGATGAAAATATTGCATGGCATGCCCTCTTGCACTCTTCACTGAACCAGGGTTAATCTCTTTGATTGATTGCAATTGTAGCATGGAGGGTATGCCAAGCCATGAAGTTATAGAATGTCATTGAACATAATTCTACTGCTGCTGTTGGCCAACGACACCTCATGGACACTAGATTTTGAGTTGCAAGATCTTTTCAAATCTATCCCATTTAGCAATGGTGAAGGTACCAGGCAACATGATGGAGGATATCCTCAATGTGAAGATCTGACATTGTCCACAATTACAGTGCAGTGGTCACTCCTACATAAACCGTTACGGACAGATGACAAGTGTGACAGATACATTAGTCAGGATGAAGTGAAGGCAGTATGTCCTTCTTGTTGTTCCCCTCATCACCTGCTCTAGAGTAGTAACTATGATCTTTGGGACTTGTCCAGCACAGGCAGTCATGGTACTATTGAGCCAGCCTTGGTGAAAGACATTGACATTCCCACTAGAGTGCATTCTTGTGACCATGCCATCCTCATTGCCTACTGCGGCATTCAACATTTGCATCACACAAAGAGATCTGATTCATCAGCTGGGTTGAGTCAGGACAGGGAGAATTGGCAGTCAGTAATCATCATGAAGTTCCATGAGATTTCACAGGGTCCAGAGTCAATGTTGAAGACTCCTAGGGTAACTGCCTCCAGTGTGCTAATCTACTGCCATCTCTGGTAGGTCTGTTCTGGCAGTGGACAGGACATACACAGGGGATGGCGACACAATACTCCTGAGCAGATGTTCTCCTCCCAGCTTTGAAACAGCAGGCAAGCCCCAGATGGTCAAAGGAAGCGCTTCAGGGAAACCCTCAAGGCCTCACTGGTGAAGTGCGGCATTCCCACTGACACCTGGAAATCACTGGCCCAACACCATCCAAAGTGGAGGAGCAGCATCTGGGAAGGCGTCAAGTACCTCGAGACCTGCTGTGAGGAAAAAAACGGAAGCTAGGCAAAAACAGCATAAGGAGTATACTGCCATACCAACACTCCAACCACCCCTTCCCGCAACCACCTTCTTCCCCTGGTGTCACAGAGCCTGCAGAAGCCATGTGTGTCGGTAAAGCCACCTACAGAACTCACCCTGAATGGAAGAGAAGCTGCTTGTCTGTGAGGGACCACCAACAATAATGATGGGACAGGACATACTCAGGGATGGTGATAATGGTATCTGGGACTGTCGTCGATGAATAATACTTCTGTGAGTATGATTACGTCTTTGTTGGACAGTGATCCCTACTTTGGCACAAGCCCTAGATGTTTGTGAGGTCTTGTAGGATTGACATGGCTGGATGTTCCAGTCATTTCCAATGCCTAGGTCAATACCAAGTAGTCAATCCAGCTTCACTCCCCTATTTCTGTAATGGTTTCATGCAGTGAGTGACTTATTAATCAATTCCAATGGACATTAAAGAGTCAACAACATTTCACAGGGTCTGGATTTACATGTGGGTCAGACCAAGTTAGAATGACAGATATCCTTCTTGAAAGGACATTGGAAACAAATGGATTTTTAAGACAATCATAAATTGATTTCATGGTTACCATTAAATGAGCTTTTAGTTCAAGATGGATTAATTAAATTTCAATACTGCTGTCATGCTGAAATTGAAATTTCAATTCAAGCTGTCACGGTGGCATTTGTCCTGTGACATTATCACTACACAACTGCTCGTCGAAGCCTTTAGTCACATTTATTTCCCGAGTACTCTTCTCTGGGTATAATGATTGTTTTAACTTCTTGTCATGCTTTTGCCCCTTGATTTTCTATGTTTCATTGGATGAAGTTCCTGCCATTTCCTTGTTTACCAAGATGAATTCTCCAGTCTCAGTCAAAGGGACTAATATTTGTCTTAAGCTGCTCTCTTTTTAAATATTTAAGCTTTTAATCCATATTTTTATATTTATTTTTTTCCTTCTGTCACATTCTAATTTATCCTTTTTAAGGAGATCCTTTTCCAGATTCTAATTTTGCCTAATGTTCTGGCCTACCACTAATCTTCACAGAATTATTCAGCTTTTCTTTTAGTTTGGTATCGAATTGGATCAGAAAATTCAAAACTAGCTCAAAAAGACTTAGAGATACCATCCAAATACTCAAATTTGTTTGTACAACAATAATTACCATTATATAAATATTACATTATTGTTACATAATATATACCAGTAGATGTAGAAATTTTGCTCTACTTTAAATGAATTATTTATCATAATTTGAGGAATCACAGAGGCTTCCTAAAATCTCCAGGTTGTAAGGTTTAAAACACCATCACTACACAGGACTTGAACTAAATGATGATTAAAGGAGTGGAATAGTCTGAATAGTGATAACAAATATATTTGTTATCTCTTTCTCTAACCCATCAAGAATTCCATAATTGTATATATTCGCAAATTAAAAACACATTTTTAGTGCTTTTTGTGTTAACTTAGAGTCATAGAGTTGTACAGCATGGAAACAGCCCCTTCTGTCCAACTCATCCATGCCGGCCAGTTATCCGAAATCAATCTAATCCCATTTGCCAGCATTTAATCCATAGCCATCTAAACCCTTCCTATTCATACACCCATCCAGATGCCGTATGAATGTTGTATCGGCCTCCACCACTTCCTCTGGCAATTCATTCCATAGATGCACCAACCGCTGCATGAAAAAAATGCCCCTTAGGTCCTTTTTAGATCTTTCCCCTCTCACCTTAAACCTATGTTCTCTAGTTTTAGACTTCCCCACTTTGGGTAAAAAGCTTTGACTATTCACCTTATCCATAACCCTCATGATTTTATAAATCGCTATAGGTAACCCTTCAGCTTCTGATGCTCCAGAAAAATAGTCCCACCTTATTTAGCCCCTCCCTATAACTCAAACCCTCCAACCCCAGCAACATCTTTGTAAATCTTTTCTCACCCTTTCAATTTTAATAACATCTTTCCTACAGCAGGGAGACCAGAATTGAATGCAGTATTTCAAAAGTGACCTCACCATTTCCTGTGCCATTACAACTCTTGTGGCCATATTTATAATAGGTTTTGTTTACATATATTCATTACATCACCATGCATTAAGTCAATTTTTCAAAAATGAACTTAATCCATATTTGTAAGGTAAATTGTCTATGTTTTTCAACTAATTGTTCAACTTCAAACTAATATCTCCCAGTTTCTCAATCTGTACTACGGAGAAACTCCTATGTTCTAAACAATTCTAATTTTTCCCAAATATTCTTCCATTATGTTAATAATAATTATAAAAATATTAAATAAAAGTAATGTCAAAACAAAAATTTAAAATGGGAAACAAATATCAATATGTTGTTGCTTGCTTGATGACTACACTAGGCATCAGCACACAGTGAGAGGTAGTTTAACATTTAAATACATCAAAATAACCAAATACACCATCTCTACTTCTAATTGACATCTCCCTGCAAACCTCTACCTCAGCTTACCAAATAAATTTGTGAAGACAAAAATTTCTTAATAGTTATCCAAAGAGGGTCTTTTATTTTTGGAACCTTCCCACACTAAAATATTCTGCAGTTGTAAAGAACTTATAACATCTTGGGTAATTTTTTCTGACTCACCAAGCTTCATAGTATCCATTTCTACATGAAGTCAAGAGTGATCCATTGGTTCAGTTGTCCCCTCTATTTCCTGACTATCCATTTCCTCAAGGTCTTCATTTAAAAGATTTCCATTCTGTGCCTTGCTGGATGGTACAGATGAATGAGATGATAGTTCCACACCAACAGCTGTTGTTTCCATGCTCAAATTCTCATTGTCACCTTCTTGAGAAATGATTGATGTTGTCTCCAGTGCATCAGTTTGAAGGCTTTCAGTTCTCATTATTAACTGAGCTGAGGAAGTGGTAGAATGTAGTTTTGAATCTGGGGCATCATTATTTATCAATTGTTCCACATTTTGATCCTTCATATGTTTATCCATGGAAGCTTGAATGGAGGATACCATCTCCTGCAACTTTTTACGTTGTGCTTCAATTAAATTGGCATCAAGTTGCCTACCGTCTCTCATCGTTACAAAACCAGGTGCCATTCGTACTGGCTGACTGTTCCCACTGCTTGATTTGGGTGGAGAAGCCCCATGTTTGGGACTAGACTGGCCAATACCATAAGTAAGATCGGTTCCTGAAGAACTACCAGTGCTTTGTTTCCTAGGCACCTGGATTTCCCTGCTATGCCTCTGTTCCAGCTGTGGGCTACTTGAAGCAGTTCCAAGGGAATGGCCTTTTCCTTGGAAAGCCGTGACATTTGGCATTTGTTCAGATTTTTTTCGCACCACTCCTCCACTGCCAAGTTTCATCCCTCCATGTGAGGAAGGACTTCCGTCCCTACTTCTTGACCCTCCCTCAGACCGTAATTGACTTAAGGCCTCTTTGATCAGACTGTCAATGTTGGGACCAATGGGAATGTGCCCTGCTGGATCAATGCACAGCTCCAGCCTATCGCTTGTTCCATTATACACAAATGTTTTTCCAGGAAGATGGGGAAGAGTGAAGTGTTTGCCATCAGCTAAACCTGTGTAAAAGGATTAACACCAATAACAATGCATTAGAATAAAAATGATGCCATTTAAAACAACTAAGATCTAGGATATAAATGCAATAAATGCTAGAAATACTGAGTGGGTTTAGCAGCTTCTGTGGAGAAAGAAACAGGATTAACATTTCCGATGGATGACCTTTCATCAGAACTGGAAAAAGTTAGAAAATGTTATAGGTATTAATCATGGGAAAGGAAGGGGAAATAAGAAAGAGAACAAAGGGTAGGTGTCAGAAGGGATGGAAGACATAAGAAATTAAATGATGATAGGATTTATTGTGCAAGGCTCAAGGTAATGGTGACCAGACAAACATGTTAAAGAAATAAAAGATGCATCTAGACGAGATGTAAATGGCAGAATGACGAACTGCTGTCCAAAATTACACCCAAAAGTTGAAACCACAATCTCTTTGGCCAATCTCTTCACACTGATACCAAATCGCTCCAGTCACTATAACAGCTTCCAATATATAAGTTGTAATAATCTCATGTGCCAAAGACAACAAATCCCTCTACATCTCCACTCCCCATCAGATAGGTCTTCTCCCAGTCTCCATCCAACATCACACTCCTCCACTTGACTAAACTTGTTCTCACATTGAACTCTTCTCAACATCCAAATAAAAACTGTTGCTACGGGTAACCACAGCAACAAGGTGATGATGGCCTTTTTTTGAGGGGTTTATAGAACATTCCTTATTCTAGATCTATTCAGATCCTCTCCTCACTTCTGTTTCTAGTATTTTCATGACTGAATTAGTGCCCTTCCTGTTGTCACCCGAAAGTAGAAAATAAGTAATTAAAGCACCATAAGATCTTCCTCTTGGTTGCCAAAACTCTTCAAAATTCCAGGATCATCTCAGCTTTTCTAATACAAGCATTTGCTAACCCCTTTGCACTTTCTTCTCCACTGTCACCTCCAGCTACTATAAGGAGTGCATGGAAGATGAAAACTATTCACATTGTAACTTGCATCCCTGGTTTTTAATCCATATACTTAATGCCTTACTAGTCATGTTTAATAAAATCAACATTTTATTCAGCACACCAAATCTGTTGATTTTTTTTCTAGAAACTTAGTCTAATCATACTCTTCTGTTCACTTCCCATATCATTTAAGTCTTTTTTTGTCAAGCAACTATCTAATTATCACTTAAATTAGTTAATGGACTCTGAAGAAATAATGTCTCTTTCACAAATTCAGAGGTTCCAAAGCATTTTACAGCCAATTAAATATATTCTGAAAGGGAGACACTGTTCTATCTTGGGACTGCTTCAACAATAGTTTGTGGGAAGAATCCCATATTCCAACCACTAGAGGGAAAGGGAGAGTGCAAACAGAGTGGAAGAGAGCAAATGGGCAGTGGGGGCTTTGGAAAAGGTTTGTATCTAATATCCTTTATGAAAGGATAAAAAGGTTTGTATGCGATAAGAGTTCTGGAAAATATTTTAATGTAAAAACTAGTTTAAGAATCAGTTTGATCAGGAGTCAACAATCTGACAAAGCTTCCAAAATGGTACACTGGCACAAATAATTAGTGTCCCACATCTTATGGCAGTAGAATATATGAAAGCATCAATGGAAAGCTTGGTAATGGTCATTAGTATATATTTTCTGACCGATCGGTGTCTTTCAAGACTACAGGGATAGAAGCAGAAGTCAGTGGCTGGAACACAGCAAGCTTTTTATGCAACATAAGAAGCAGAGTTTAGCTGATATGAAGATGATGTGCGCATCTTTCCATTGTGCCACATTTGATAATATTGACTTCAGGCCTGTAGAGATTATACTAAATTAAAGGTCTGTTTCTGTACTGTGTAGTTTACAAATGTATTACACTAATGCAATAAACTGAGCTATGAATTGTATACCGTTACATCTTTTTATTTATCAACGATCAAGTTAATGATAATCATCTGATTGTGTTGTGTGCATACTGCAATAGCAGAAAGCTTTAAATGTTCACTTAAATAATTGTTTAATGCATATAATGCTAGTTATTCTCAAATATGTGTTTTGAATGCCAGGGTGGCAACAAAAGATTCAGCAATAACTGCTAAAAAGCAATCCACTAAATTTCCCTCTAGTTGTAATATCAAACAATTTAGGGTGCTTTTCAGTTTTAAAAAAACCCTCTGCTTGAAGTTCATTAAACAAATTGTTAAAAGTTTTCCTTTATTAATAAAGTAGTAAACGAGCATGAAGTTAAGAGAAAATGAGTATGGAGTAATTCCAAGCACTAGAGCTCTCACACTCAAAACAATCAAGCAGAAAATAAATGCAATCGTATGCACATTTCAATTCACAATCTGAGGAGTGCAATAAAAAAGCCTGCAAGTGAAGACTGACATTTCCTTGTTGAGTGGAAATGCAAATACAGTGCACTATATTGCTCACTACATTGAGACAGCTGCTTTGCACATTAAGTCTCCTAGCAGCTAGCTGTCAAATGACACTGACAGAGCAGTCATTTTGATAGCAGGGATTCCTCCCCAGATATATTAACGCTAACGTACATCTGCAAAAAAATACGTACTCTCCTAGAGCAATGAAAAATACATCATGATTCATCTTACCTACATCTTTCTTCATCGTGTTATAGAATACGCCACCTTGTTCGAATAAATGTGGTAGCTTCTTTGCATAAGACCAAACATCTTCTCCTGAACAGGGAAAAAAAATTATAATTCTAAACATAAAATCATACACAACTAATTTTTTAGTACTCTTTGAATAGGTAACTAGCAGGATAAAGAGGAATCAGTTGATGCAATATATTTCGATTTTCAGAAGGCATTTGATAAAAATGCCACACAGTAGTGTACTTAATAAGTTAGAGACCATGATTTTGGAGGTAGTATTTTAGTAGAAGACTGACAAATCAATATAATACAGAGATAGGAATCTGTAACTGGTGGAGTATCAAAGGGATCTGTGAATTGAATGAGGAAAGTGAACATACTGTTGCTAAGTTTGCAGATGACATAGAGATAGGTGGGAAGGCATGCGGTGATGATGATGCACAGAGTCTGCAGAAGAATCTGGACAGGTTAAGGCTCCAGGCAAAAATCTGACAGATGGAATATAATGTCGAAAAATGTAAGTTATGCACTTTGCCAGAAAAATAGAGGAGCTAAATAATAGAGAAAGACTGCAAAAAGCTACACTTCAGAGGGACCTGGGTGTCCTTGTGCATGAATCAAAAGTCCTTGTCCATAAAGATCCAACTTACAAATTCAGCAGGTAATAGGAAAAGCAAATGTTCACTTTTATTTCAAAGGGAAAGGACTATAAAAATAGGGAAGTATTGTTAAAACTATAGAAAGCATTAGTCAGAAAACACATGAAATCGTGTGAACAGTTTGGTCCCTTCATCGAAGGAAAGATATGCTGGCATTCGAAGTGGAAAAGAGAAGGTTTAATAATTTGATCCTGGGAATGAAAGGTTTTTCCAATGAGGACAGGTGGAGACGGTTGGGTCTGTACTCATTGGAGCGTAGAAGAATTAAAGCCAATCTTATTGAAACATACAAGATTCTTAGGGGACCTCTCGGGGTAAATGCAGAGAGATTCTCCTTGTAGGAGAGTCTAGGATCAAGGAGCACAATCTCAGAGTAAGGGCTAGTCCATATGAGATAAAGATGAAGAAGGCAGTCAATCTGTGGAATTCTTTATCACAGAAGGCTGCCGAGGCTGAGTCATTAAATGCAACAAACATCAGCCTAGCCAGAGGCAGCCAAATACCTTGAACAAATTAAAATTAAACTTCAAGCCTGAGACAAACAGATTTTTAATCAATAAAGGAATCAAAGAAGAAAAGGCAGGAAAGTGGTGTTGTGGATTATCAAGTCAACAATGATCTCATATAGTGCAGCAGACTCGAAGGGTTGAATAGCATACTTCTGCAGCAATATCTTAAGGTCAGCTGATTGAGATTACCATTTAAGTAGAAAAGAAAAGTAATAATTACTTTCCTCACTAATAGCTAATTATGGAGTAGTGTAATATATAATTTTATTCAACTAGCATAACATCATCTGAAACCAACTTTAGTTTAAAACACAATTCATACTTAGAATCACTGAATCCCTACTGTGCAAAAAGAGGCCATTCAGCCAATTGAGCTTGCACTGACCCACTGAACAGTACCCCACCGAGACCCCACATTTACCATGGCTAATCCACTTAGTCTACACATGCCTGGACATTACAGACATTCCACCTAACCTGCATATCTTTGAACTGAATCTGCATTGTGATACAGGGGTAGTGTCCCTATCTCTGAGCCAGGAGGCATGGGTTCAAGTTCCACCTGCTCCGCAGGTATTTAAGAACAGCGCTGAACAAGATGATAAGAAAATATTAAAAACTACCGTTTTATACTTGTCATAAAAAACCCTTTAAAGGGTCTATCTTGGTGAATAAACTACATTATGATTCCCTGTTATGATTTTAATAAAATCACATTTAAAATAAACACTTCTTTAAAAATAAACATTTATATTTTATGACGTTCTATCTTAATCCCATGCATATGTGCCAATTATTTATTTCACTCAAATTTTTAGTGAGAAGTGCCGTGAGAGTGAAATTAAACACTATATCATTTGTCAACAAAGCCAATATGTCTTTAAAATAGACAAAAAAAATTATAAAATGACTTCAAGATATCAACAACTACCCTTATGGATTTCAGTTTGCACTAGGGCAAGACCACATTTTCCAGGAAAAATCAAAAAGAGACTATTTGAAATTCAATAAAATGTTTTCAAGGAAAAGACAAAAGAAATCCCTTGACAATGGATGGCCCTAGGAGTTGTGAATAGTTCTTACTAGCTACCTTAACTATAAGATAATGGATAAGGTCTGTGCCTCAGACTTGGGCAATCCAATATCAAATATGGAAGCATAATCCAGTAGTTTCGGGATAGCAATCAATTAAAATTTTAAGTTGTTCATGATATCCTGTGAGCTGCTTACAACATCCAAAATTTTAGGCCAACACTCCAGGAACAATTCTGTGACATACCCTCAACAGAGTGACCGCTCATCCAAGCCAACTTGAGACTTTCACATATCAAAGCTGTTTTGCTAAGAGAGTCAATGCAAACTACAAGTGTTGCAGAAGCAGGAAAGAACAAAAACTTCTCTCTTTCAAAGCGTGACTTACCTATTGAGTCACTTCTACAAACAACCTCAAACTACTCAATTACAGGACCATCTGAGTTGCTGAATCTAACTTCAGGTTTCCAATCCTTCACTTCAGCTAAACAGTCTTCAAACACATATCAGGCCTGCAATGATTTTATACACTTATCCTACTTTCAGCTTTATGAAAATAATGTGCCCTTACCTACTTTTAACTTTTGTATACGTAATTTTAGCTAATAATCTTAATAACTTTTTACTCAAATGAATTTCAGCAACAGTTATGCAATAAACTAACACCTACCTTCTTTAAAGCATGTAATTTTTTTTAAAAGAAAATTGATACACTTTAAAATTATATTTCTGATTACCTGCGGCATACAGGGCAATAGGGATGGAGTGGAAATGGCATTCAGCCCCTCAGTCAGCCATGATTGTACTGACAAACTTAACAGCCTACTTTTGATTCCTATGCTCCTATAAGTGAGGCTGTGAACAGTTACAAAAGGAGAACTAGAGCAATTGAAAAGCTACAAAATTCCAGATGGCATCTAATTCATAATGACATTATTTTCATCATTACAACCTAAATTCATATTATGCGTATGCACATGCACAAGCGGTTCCATGCTATGTTTCTTTTAAGAATAAACAGAACAACACAATGGTAACCTAACATTTTACTAATATTGTGCTGTCAGTTCCACAGAAACTGTGTCTTCTAGTACTCAACCCCACCCCTTGTGTGAGCCTCAACAGTGAATGCCAACAGGGGAATTGATTGCTAGATGCTGTAAACGTGTGATCAATCTTCTGCTTTCACCCTTTCATATTTTAATATATTTTGATCTTCCTTCCAATATAAAAAAAAATGTTGGAAACTCTCATTACTTCATTTACAAAGCCAATGTCACTGCTTGTTTTCTCAGAATTTCAAAGCATGTTTTTTTTGGCTTCTTGGATACTCTCTGTTGGTTATGTGCATAATCATATGCACATGTATTCAAGCAATAAAATGCATGAATCTAGGTGCTTCTTACACTGTCAAAGCAATTCTAAAAAAATTGAGTGAACGATGGTTAAAATGAACTCACATTTAATTTGAGTAGCAAAATATGTGATAACAAAAAAACAGTTTTTGAAAAGTGAATGAGGAAGAATTTCAATCAAATAGTTCAGCTCAGCTGAAACAGAACAGCTATGTTTTCACATTTTTCTGTTGGTTCTTTTTGAGTTTTGAACAGTAATAAGTTGATCTTCTTGTACCATAGAATTGTTTCTACAAAAATATACATAGAATTCTGCAATATTTTCATTATCTCAGATAAACTGGCATTTGGGTGAACATACAAACTAGGAACAGGAGTGGGCCACTCAGCCTTTTGAATCTGCTCAGCTGTGCAATAAGGTTATGGTTGATCTTATTATTCCACATAATCTAGACATATTCAGAACAAAACCGAGCGGAAACCAAGCGGAGGCTTGGGGACCGCTTTGCAGAACACCTCCGCTCAGTTCGCAACAAACAACTGCACCTCCCAGTCGCAAACCATTTCCACTCCCCCTCCCATTCTCTTGATGACATGTCCATCATGGGCCTCCTGCACTGCCACAATGATGCCACCCGAAGGTTGCAGGAACAGCAACTCATATTCCGCCTGGGAACCCTGCAGCCATATGGTATCAATGTGGACTTCACCAGTTTCAAAATCTCCCCTTCCCCCACTGCATCCCTAAACCAGCCCAGTTCATCCCCTCCCCCCACTGCACCACACAACCAGCCCAGCTCTTCCCCCCCACCCACTGCATCCCAAAACCAGTCCAACCTGTCTCTGCCTCCCTAACCGGTTCTTCCTCTCACCCATCCCTTCCTCCCACCCCAAGCCGCACCCCCAGCTACCTACTAACCTCATCCCACCTCCTTGACCTGTCCGTCTTCCCCGGACTGACCTATCCCCTCCCTACCTCCCCACCTACACCCTCTCCACCTATCTTCTTTACTCTCCATCTTCGGTCCGCCTCCCCCTCTCTCCCTATTTATTCCAGTTCCCTCCCCCCATCCCCCTCTCTGATGAAGGGTCTAGGCCCGAAACGTCAGCTTTTGTGCTCCTGAGATGCTGCTTGGCCTGCTGTGTTCATCCAGCCTCACATTTTATTATTTCAGAACATATCTATATCTGCCTGAAAAATATTGAAAGACTTTGCTTCCACTGCCTTTTGAGGAAGAGGTTCCAAAGATACACAACCTTTTGGGGAAAAAAATTCTAATCTGTCTTAAATGAACAATTTCTTATTTTTAAGAGATTTGGATTCTACCACAAGACAAAATACCCTTTTCACATCCACCATGTCAAGACCTTGCAAAAATCTTGTGTGTTTCAATCAAGTCACCACTAACTCTTCTAAACACCAGTGGACACAAGCCTGTATTGTCCAAACCCTCCTCATAGGCAACTCACCAATTCCAGGTATTAGTTCGATAAATCTACTTTGAACCCCTCTAAACATATTTATATCCTTCCTTAAATAGGGATACCAATACTGTAAACAGGACTCCAAATATGGTCTCATCTATGCCCTGTATGGTAAGTATAACTCCTGTAATTTTTATAGACTCTGAGGCATTTAGAGCACAGGTGGTAGTTAGTTGGCCCATTGTGTCTGCACCAGCCAAAGATCTGACTACACTAATCCCTTTTTCCAACTCTTGACACATTTCCCTGCAGGTTATAGCATTCTAAGTAAATAACTAAATACTGCTTATAGTTTCTGATTTGTATGGTATGGTCTGCCTGTATAGCACACAAAATAATACTTTGTACTGTACCTTCGTACATGTGACAATCGACTTAACAACCCTTTCAATTAGTGAGGTCAAGACTCTCACTCCTTCCAGGTGAAAACAATCCTTCTGAAACTTCCTCTTGGCCTTTCACCTCTTATTTTTAAAACTATAGCCCCTGGTTATTGACCTCTTTATTAATGAATAAAGGGCCTTCCCATCTATCCCCTCTACACCTTTCATAACTTTATACACCTCCATCAGGTTGCCGCTCAACCATCATTGCTCTAAGGAAAACCCTAGCTCAGCCAATCTTTCCCCATAACCTAGGAGCTTCAGCCCAGGCAGCATTCCAGTAAATCTTTCCAGGCCTCACCATCACCACACCACACCATTCCTATATATTCAATTCCTCTCAAAACAAACTATAACAATTTATTAGCTTTCCTAATTACTTGCTAAACAAGCATACCAACCTTCTGTGATTCATGCATTAGAGCACCCAGTTTCCACTGCATCTCAGAGCTATGTAAAACAATGTACCTCAATGTACAAACCATTTGGTTTTCCCCATTACCCTTTAGTATGGACAATGGAGATAAAGTCTGCAGAAAAATCACCTGCTGCAGTGTGATGCAGTTACCTAATACTTATTAACTGCAACTATTTGAACAAGTCACTACAATGTGTTTTGGTCTAGTGCATGCATACTGCCAGGGTTTGAACACTCAGTCTCAGAATTTTAACCATTGCTTCAAACTGCTCAAGCACATGCTGAAACTTTGTCCAATCCGCCAACAGTATTCTAAAAAATATAATTGTCACATAAGTTCCAATAGTGTAAGGAGAAGTTAAAGCAACAGGTTTCAAAATATGCAAGTCCACGTGATTATCCTCTAGAAACATTCCGCTGCTCCTCAGCTGCTCCCAGCTAAAAGGTCATAAGGCAATGCACATGCCATAACAGACCGTGGAAAGTTCAATAGTTCATTCTTAAAATTTGCAAAGAAATATTCGATGTGGTAAATTTCCACTTGGCAAGTGAATCAGTTCACTGTTCTACAATCCAAGTATTTTCAGCATTATAAACTTCATGGACACTTGTGTCAAATCTCATCAAAACAGAATGAATTAGTTATTTCAAAGGTCTAGCTACATAACATGTGCACCGGGTTTGTATTTGATCTCAGCTTAGGATAGAAAATTCCAAATGTTTTATAAACTGATTATATTCATCATTTAATTTACATTATTCAATTATATTAACTTTAATCTGTCAAACTGGAGTACAGCTTTAACTAGTTAGTCAACCCTTTTGTTGGCTTTTCAGATTTACCACGTATTAAAAGGCTGACCTGTTTCACTGTAAATAAAGTTCTGAAAAAGCTATTCTCTCTTCAGATACGTGGACTCCAGCAATGATCTAAGTATCTTTAAAAGGTCCAATTCAAATAGGTTTATTTGCAACAAATGAGGATCAATGGGAATGAAAAACAAACATCTTTCAACGAATACAGCCTATATTCCTCACTTACTGATATCAACAAATCTTCTCAACTGAAGTGCATACATGAAGAAAATTAGGCAGAAATAAATACAAGGATATCTATTTTTTTATTGCCTGGGCCTGTTTTTCATTTAAAAACTCTATAATATCTAAGCATTATTCCACATTTAACTGAAATCTGAATGGAACTAACACAAGAATCACCACTAGTTGTCTGAAAATGAAAAAAGCAACTCCAAAAATCACTTTCACTTCTCTGCAAATATATGAGGTGGGTTAAATTTTGATTATATTGTGACATGAGCTGTAATTGGCACAGGCTAATGCTCCAGAGACAGGGGTTCAAATCCCGAGAGGGCAGCTAGAAGAATTTTAAAGAAAATAATTGATAAATCAGGACTAATTGCTCTAATGCTATTCATGAAACAATGTGAATCATCATAATAATCCATCTGGTTCACAAATATCCTTTGCGTAGGTATTTTTATAACCGAGTGAGGAGACAGAATTGGCTCAGCTCTTTTGTAAACTTCATTTGGTCGATTGTAATAAATATTTTATTTCTTTTTTATAAATCATCTTGTTCGGACACTTTATGTCACACCTCGTGTAAGGGCGTAGGGACATAAACCTGTAACCTTTCTGGTCCAGAGGTACGGACACTTGTTCTGTGCCATAAAACCCTTTATTTCTTATTTTAACATGCAGCTATCACATTTCAATTAAAACATAGTTAACGAGATCAAAATGAAGGAGCAAATTTAAAATGTCTCCTTGACTGCAAGGATTATGAATTTTAGTACTAATCCTCAAAAGGTAATAAAATGAAACATAAAATGCACACACAAAACATAGGTAATAAATTTTAAATTAAGAAAATGTTTCACGTGGTCAGGAAGAGTAGGCTGTGCTTACTGTTTAAGAAAAGGTTTACAATCTTACGATTTTAGATTTTAAAACAGAAGTCAGCTATTTAATTACAGCAAAAAATAATAGAAGTTTCTGGGAAAGCTCAGCAGGTCAGACAGCATCTATAGAGAGAAATCACAGTTAACATTTTGGGTTGAGTGAGGAAGGGTCACTCGAACGAAAACGTTAACTCTGATTTCTCTCCACAGATGCTGCCAGACCTGCTGAGCTTTCCCAGAAACTTCTATTTTTGCCTCTGATTTACAGCACCCACAGTTCCTTCAGTTTTTACTTAATTACAGCACTAGTAAAGGAGATTTTCACTTTTCCGTGAATGGCTGTTGTTCCAAGTACACTTGCCCCTACACCCCTATCCCAGGCCACAAGATGACTTTCCACATTAAGCAGAAGTTCACCTGCACATCTGCCAATGTGGTATACTGTATCCACTGTACACGTTGTGGCTTCTTCTACATTGGGGAAACCAAGCGGAGGCTTGGGAACCGCTTTGCAGAACACCTCCGCTCGGCTCACAGTAAACAACTGCACCTCCCAGTCGCGAACCATTTTAACTCCCCCTCCCATTCCTTAGACGATATGCCCAACGTGGCGTCCTGCAGTGCCACAATGATGCCACCCGAAGGCTGTAGGAACAACAACTCAGATTCCGCTTGGGAACCCTGTAGCCCAATGGTATCAATGTGGACTTCACCAGCTTCAAAATCTCCCCTTCCCCCACTGCATCCCAAAACCAACCCAGCTTGTCCCCTCCCGCCTAACCTGTTCTTCCTCTCACCTGTCCCCTCCTCCCACCTCAAGCCGCACCTCCATTTCCCACCTACTAACCTCATCCCGCCTCCTTGACCTGTCCGTCCTCCCCAGACTGACTTATCCCCTCCCCACCTCCCCACCTATACCCTCCTCTCCACGTTCGGTTCGCCTCCCCCTCTCTCCCTATTTATTCCAGAACCCTCTCCCCATCCCCCTCTCTGATAAAGGGTCTAGGCCCAAAACGTCAGCTTTTGTGCTCGAGAGAATCTTGCAGTATCACTGCTATTATTAATTCATATTGTTTCTTCTCTCTTTGCTCTGTTAAGCAAGTTGAAATGTGGTTCACTTGCATATTCCTGCATGTAGCGCTGTTATTTCTGCAAGCTGAATACTTGGATACCTGGAGTCTGTGTTTCACATTTATATAGGGAGTAAAAGGTTGCAACCCTCTTTCATCATCTGCGGAGGTGACTCTGCAATTTCTAGCTGTATTTCAGTCAAGTGTCCTGCTGACCTTTAGCCCAGTGGTGAGTGGAATATCAGAGTGAATACCTTGTGGGGCTCCTAACAGGCCTCTCCAACATGGCCACCTACAGATCCTAACAGTAGGCAGTCAGGTGGGTGGAATTCACCCAGCCTGCCTGTCTCTCTTACATAGTCACATCCACATTCAGGTGTTCCTGTAAATGGAGCACATGATGTCCATCAGTACATTTGGGATTTTCTAAAACTAGCGAGCACTGGAGGTCTGCAGCACATCACCACCCCAGGAATATCACTTTAATTTGATTAGTTAATATTCCTTTTAAACTTTTTAGTTTTCATTGCAGTACACCGATGCTGAGCCTTTCAAAAGGAGCACTTTATTTTCCTTTATTGACAAGGGTCTGATTAAACCAAAAGAGGTATCAATAAACACAGACTGAAACTTAGGTAGTTAGGCAAGGTGGTGTACTTCTAAGTATAACTCTAAGTTAATAAAGAAGTGCAGAATGATTGGTTCCAGTTCTATCTGTCACTAACCAGCTTTCTGGAATACAACTTGACTGAGCAGTCATTGCTTTCTGGAGTACAGAATTTCCAACAAGTCATGGCTTTGGAGTGAAGCAAGTTCCCCTTATCCTACTTTAAATGCTTAAACTCTTATTCTCAAGCTGTGAACCTAGTTCTAGTCTCCTTAGAAAGAGGATAAAGCCTCATATCGCCGGCCATGTGAAGACCTTTAGGAATTGTCTATGCTTCAATTAGATTAGATTAGATTCCCTACAGCGTGGAAACAAGCCCTTCAGCCCAACAAGTCCACACCGCCCCTTGGAGTATCTCACCCAGACCCATCCCTCTATAACCCACACACCCCTGAACACTACGGGCAATTTAGCATGGCCGATCCACCTAGCCTCCACATCTTTTGACTGTGGGAGGAAACCGGAGCACCTGGAGGAATTAGAATTAGAATTACTGCAGCTCTAATTCGTCTAAACTATGGAGACAGAATGCATAAGCTACTGAAACCCAACCCATAAGAGAACCATTTCATTTCAAACTAGGCGCAGGTTCACCAGCAGTCATGAGGCTCAATAACATCTAGGACAAAAAAAGCCAGTTTGATTGGTACCCCATTCACCATTGGCAGATACTGTGGCTGCAAATTGTGCCATCTGCAAATTGCACTACAACCACTCACCTAGATTCCTTCAATATGTCCTTCTAAACTCTCAATCTCTACCACCTGAAAGGACAAGGACAGCAAATACAAAGTAGCATCGACGTCTGCAAGCTTCCTTCCTAGCCACACATCATAGTGACTTAGAACTATATTGCGCTCCTTCACTATAACGCAAGTAAAGTCCTTGAACTCCCTTCCCAACAATACTGTAGGTGTACCTTTACCCCAAGGACAGCAATAGATCAAAATAGTTCACCATCACTTCTGCAGAACCATTACATTTGGGTAATAAATGCTGACTAGCCAGAAATGCCTATATCCCACAAATTAATTGTAAAAAAAAAATTCTACTCTTGGCACTATCCAAATTCCTACTGGAATCGCACGTTTATAGACAGGGTGAGAACCAATAATTTTAGTATTGTGGTGCAAAATTGACTGAAATGTAGTTATCAAAAGCTGAAAACAGCACAATAGTACTAATACAAACTTTAGAAGTTGCTGTTTCCTCCAGAATAGGATGAAACCACCTCCATTAACAGAAAAATAAAAACAAGAAAACTGTTGTTGGGAGAAGAAAGAATAATTTCAGTATTAGAACACTAAAATCACTATATTCCACCAAGACACTAATTTTAATTTTCATATAAAACAGATATTATTGTGAAAATTTTCCAATTCTATGGTTAAATGTTCTGAAATCTAATGTAATAATGCCTGTTCAATCATCTTAAGCCTTGCACCCTCATAATCTGCCTAGATTTACTTCCACTGTAAAAATAAAGAGGTTTGAACTTTGAATCATCATCTACACAAAAAGTGCAAAGGTTCAAGGCTTCAGATATGAATGCAGCCCATAAAATCTAACTGGTGTTCAAACAGGCTCTTTAAATCTTTGCTAATCTTACACACCTCTACCGTATTTACAAAGCATGCTGATGACAATAAGGAAAAATTAGTAATTTGTTCATTTTAGTTAAATATGTCTGAACTCAGTAAATAATTTTTGTCCAAATGTAAGTTTTATCCCATTGCCTACACATAATTAATATTACCCCAAAGATACTCAGTGAGCAGCATGACAATTTCCACAAAAAAGGAAGTTTTACAAAATCTTTAAAAGAAACACATTACACTTAACCATTTCTCATTTGAGCAATCAAATGATTGGGTGAAATGATCAAATATTGCTCATGTTAATTAATCATCGTGGAAATATAATTCTGTTAATTACATTTGCGTTTGTGTTGTCTAAAAGATAAAGGCAGAAAACAGTATAAACAAATGAAGTTCTGGAACAAAGTTAATACAACTATTGCTCTGTTAATGCAGAACAAATGTCAATATTTTTTGTAGGGTGAATTGCAACAGCACCATGATGCAATCTATTCTACTATCCCAAACCATTTGACATCGCACAACCTAATTAAGATCAAGCAACAGCCGGATTATGACATATCAGCTTCGACACATCATGGTACCTACTGCATTTTTGTTCTCTTGCTGCTTACAACATCAAGTCACATTCTCAAGACAGACACTCACAAACTCAGAAACACAGAGTTGCAGTATGCTTTGCAGCATGGTGTCTTTCATTTCTTAAAAACAATTTGGATACCAAATATACCGGTCCCATTTCACAATATTAATATTGTGAAGAAAAATAATCAATAACAATTCAAACACAAAATGTTAACTTTCCTATTATCTTTCACTCTCAGGTGTTGATTGATCTAATATATATTTAGCATTTATGTCAGCTTTCCACTTTTAAGTTTTCTCTTCCTTTTAATAGTTCCCAGTTGGAGAATCCTATCACAACAATATTCCTACATAAGTTACCCAAAATTCATAAAAATAAGATAATATAACTTCTCACCCATTAAGGTTGCTAGAAGGCAGAGGGAAGACATTTCAAGATCAATATGGTCTTGCATCTCTTTAACAGAAGCTCTACCAGATGCTTCAGGTTCTTCAGTTTTCCAGGAATGAGTTGCAGATGTTGAAGCAGCAGGAACAGATTCCTTGCTGTCCTTCAGAATCTCCACAGAAACACAATCACCGTGTTGCAGAGGCAATACCTCATTCTCCCATCCCACTTTAGGGGGGTGCAGTTCCTTCAGAGGAAAGCCATGCCGTATACATTGCAAACGTGGGGGAAGGCTAAATTCTTTGGCGATGCTTTCTTGAAACTCAGAAAATGTTACAGAAGCTTGAAGGGTCAGTGTCGCCTGTCGTCCATCACTAGTGGTTACTCTAATCTTTTTCACCTTGGAAGGTGATGTGGAATAAGGGGATTTGATGGGAGTGGCTGGGGCAGATGATGACCCATCTTTAACAATTCCAGGAGAAGGTGGTTGGCCTGGTACCTTCGGATCTTGGCGTAATTTGTCAGTTTTCCTCTTTTGCACAGTAGCTGCATGGTCAGTAATGTTCTGCTGAATACCGCGTTCAATTTTGCTCATGTTCAGTTCTTCTTTATGCAGAGTCTTCGATTTCTGACCCATTAAAATTATTTTGGTTGGTAAATGTGGTTCTGATGCTGGCTCATCTTGCAAGTCACCAACTCTACGACTATGTGCCCCTTCGACAGTGACTGGAGTATATTCATCAGGATTTTTTTTAGCTGTATGATGTAATATGGTGTTAACAACCTTCTGAATCAAGATTTCACTCCCAAATTCACCAGGAAAATGCTTAGTAACAAGCTTCATAGCAACATCATAAACATTGCTATTCAGAGCCATGTCACTTTCATACTGAAACCAATAAACAGTTTCTCGAACTATCCTCCCATTCCATTCCAAAGTTATTGGGAATGCCTCAGGCAGGTTATCATATTCCTTTCCTTCCCAGAAATGCTTGTAGCCGCAGCCACATTTACCTCCAGCAGATCTGGTATTAGTTCGATCTCCGTCTAAGTACACAACAGAACCATCCCCTCTGACATGGCGCATGGAAGTACCGTGACACCAGTTGCAAGATGTTAAGTGACTCAAATTGTAATCTGGCACCAGTACATCTTCTTTAGGGTCATATGAGCAGACCAGATGGTTGACAGGAAAGCTGTAATTTTTGTCTGGCTTTAGTTGGCCATAGGTGCTTGTGGCTAAATTGTACAGCTTTCCTCCTGGAGCTAGCCACTCAGTGGGCACATGAAGTTCAGACAGAGCACCACAAATCAAACATTTCTGCAAACGATTTTCAATTACAGCCTTCTTTGCAGCTTCAGTAACATCTTCAGGCTGTATTCCAATCACCCCTGTCCTTCTGTATATATACTGATGAACATCTGCTACCAGAGAAGGGTGAATATCATGTGTCTTCAAGAAAATTTCTTCCATTGCAGCAACTAATCTCTGCAAGTACTTGTCCTGCAAACTTCGATCACCTCCTAAAATACATTTGTCATCTTCAAATGTTATATACTTTCTAATAAGCTCCTGTGGTACACCCCAAGCTTTGGGCAACAGTTTCAAAGGAAGCCTTGGTAAAGGACCTTTTTTTATTCCAACCAAAGGTATATAATGGTTACGTCCTGAACTGCTCCATGCAATACAAATAGGTTTATTCAGCTGTCCATCCTTACCCCAACATTTTTCTTCAGGAACTAATCCTGGAAGAAAAGTAGCTGAATAATCACCACAACTTCTCATTCCACTCAGGGAATCCAGCAAAATGATTGGGCGATGTAACACATTGGCCAAACCAAATATGTGAATATTACGTAGACCTAAAGGTACTCCTTCAGGAGGAACAAACAAAGGATCACACTCGTTAATGATATCTTCCCATTCTGCTGCATCAATGAAGTCATGAAATAGTGCTTTGTAACGATCCAGGTTGCCCTTAAAATGCTGTTTGAGATTTTCACGCAAAGCATGCCAAAAAAGCTCTCTGCCTACTAAAGCCCTGGACACAGCATGCACTAAACAATGGCCATCACCATCAACGTGTACAGGGATTAAACGTTCTTGATTACTATTTGCCTTCTTGATTTCCTCAAGGGTATCATGGAGGTATAAGAGACTCCCTGAACGGTCTTTTCCATAGCCCATAGTCGCAATGTGCTCTGGATCAATAAGGAAAGCTCTGTCACCCAACAGGGCACAATCAAACATTTCCCCTTGGTTCATCGCCTTCAAGAGCTTGGCCTTCCCAGTTTGCTTATCCATGCCATACCGGGTCAGAATGGGAGACAGTAGTTTACAGTGATAATTGGACAGCCCCATCACTTTCACCATTTCCGTGCCCTTTTTGGGGGCAGTGACTCCCAGCAAAGCATTCCTCAGTAGGTTGTGCAGTACCACGTCTGGGTCGGTGACTTCCTCAATATTGACTAGATTTCTTTGTTCATGCCGCTGGCCGCATTCAGTGCATTCTATGCTGACTCCGTAGGCTGGGAAAAACAGTCGAGCCTGGCACTTGGGATCCGGACACGTACCTGACAGAATGCGTTTGTCTTTTTTCTTAGATCCTTGCAACATTGTTTCATTGATTATTTCTGATTACTGTAAAATCAGTTTATATAATATTTAGTCGTTAATGCTCACAGTGTCATGGTCAGTTGATAATGGGAAAGACTGCTCCTATCACGAATATTCTTGAGTGGAAGATGAAACACGGAAGTACTCAGTTTCCTTGTCTTTCTCCTTCCAGTCTCAGTTTCCGTTATAAAACGAAACAAATCCCTTCTAGAGGAGGCAGGAGACAGCGGTGAAGATAGATGGGTGGGGAGGGAGGAAAGGCTGACTGTGAGGCAGATACGCATGCGCCTTGGCCGCGCTGCTTCTTGGAAATTGTAGTTTTCTGCTGAGCGCATGGCCGTCGGCTTTGCGGTTGAACTGTGCAGCGTTGGAACTACATATCCCAGAGTGCATTGAAGTGACTTGCGGTCATTTTCAGAGGGGGACTCGAATTGCCGGACTAGCGAAAGGCGTGCTGGGAGTTTAGGATGATGGTTATATCGTGTTTGTGTGGTGTGCTTTTTCTAGTTCTTTGATGTCATAATTTCTGTAATAGTGTGTTCCCGTGACCTTATCACCCAATTAAAAAATATTTGACAAGCTATCGCACCGCCTCACGAGTTGATGCTCTGAACTAAGGGCACTCGTATTATTGGGCTTTCAAATGTGTGTTGTTTGATTTCCAAGCTCCGCCTTGTACAGGGAGGAGCAGACCTGTCGAACTCGGTCTAAATTTGAGTTAGCAAGATTGTCACTTCAGATTAAGAGTTGCCAGGCCTGCTGCGCGGTTACCAAGGAGAAGTCGGTGTCATAGTTACCCGTCATTGTCTGCCTTTGATGACGTTTTATACCCTGCTGCGCATGCGCAACAATTGTTGGTTGACGTCAGTGTAATGCCCGCCGGCTGGCAGTGGGCGTTAGTCCATCACATCATCTTAAATCAGTTAACGTGAGAAGCTGGACGAACATGATCCGAAGAAGGGTCCGAAACAAAAACAGAAATTACTGGAGAAGTGATAATGGGAACTGCAGATGCTGGAGAATCCAAGATAATGAAATGTGAGGCTGGATGAACACAGCAGGCCCAGCAGCACCTTAGGAGCACAAAAGCTGACGTTTCGGGCCTAGACCCTTCATCAGAGAGGGGGATGGGGTGAGGGTTCTGGAATAAATAGGGAGAGAGGGGGAGGCGGACCGAAGATGGAGAGAAAAGAAGATAGGTGGAGAGAGTATAGGTGGGGAGGTAGGGAGGGGATAGGTCAGTCCAGGGAAGACGGACAGGTCAAGGAGGTGGGATGAGGTTAGTCGGTAGGAGATGGAGGTGCGGCTTGGAGTGGGAGGAAGGGATGGATGAGAGGAAGAATAGGTTAGGGAGGCAGAGACAGGTTGGACTGGTTTTGGGATGCAGTGGGTGGAGGGGAAGAGCTGGGCTGGTTGTGTGGTGCAGTGGGGGGAGGGGACGAACTGGGCTGGTTTTGGGATGCGGTGGGGGAAGGGGAGATTTTGAAGCTGGTGAAGTCCACATTGATGCCATTGGGCTGCAGGGTTCCCAGGCGGAATATGAGTTGCTGTTCCTGCAACCTTCGGGTGGCATCATTGTGGCACTGCAGGAGGCCCATGATGGACATGTCATCTAAAGAATGGGAGGGGGAGTGGAAATGGTTTGCGAATGGGAGGTGCAGTTGTTTATTGCGAACCGAGCGGAGGTGTTCTACAAAACGGTCCCCAAGCCTCTGCTTGGTTTCCCCAATGTAGAGGAAGCCACACCGGGTACAGTGGATGCAGTATACCACATTGGCAGATGTGCAGGTGAACCTCTGCTTAATGTGGAAAGTCACCTTGTGGCCTGGGATAGGGGTGAGGGAGGAGATGTGGGGGCAAGTGTAGCATTTCTTGCGGTTGCAGGGGAAGGTGCCGGGTGTGGTGGGGTTGGAGGGTAGTGTGGAGTGAACAAGGGAGTCACGGAGAGAGTGGTCTCTCCGGAAAGCAGACAAGGGTGGGGGTGGAAAAATGTCTTGGGTGGTGGGGTCGGATTATAGATGGCGGAAGTGTCGGAGGATGATTACTGGAGAAACTGAGCGGGTCAGGCAGCAACTGTGGGGAGCGGAACGTGAATCTGAAGAAGGGTTTACTCAAAAAAAAAACAAACCAATTAACTGCGGATGGTGGAAATCAGAATCAAAACAAGAAATTGCTGAAAAGACTGCGCAGGTCTGGCAGCCTCTTCGGAAGGCTCATTGGTCCCTAGAAGTTAACTCTGCTTTATCTTCACTAATGCTGCCAGCACCTGCTGCAGCAATCTCTGATTTTGCATCTGAAGAAGGGTCACTGGACTCAATGTTGACTCCTGTTTTCTCTAGAATTTAAAGATCAACGGTTGGTCTGATCAATGTCTTCAAGATATTAACAGTAAAAGGCAAGGTGGATAAACTATTTACACTAGTTGGGGATTCCAGAGCTAGGAAGCAAAGTCAAAAAATAGGGCCAGACCATTCAGGAGAGCTTTTGGGAAACACTTCAATGCACAAAATGTAGGAGATGTTTGAAACTGTCTTCCACAAACATGGGTGGATGCTCGATTAGTTATTAAATCTGAGATTTTTTTTGCTAAACAAAAGTATTAAGGGATAGAGGTCAAGGCCACAGATTAGTAGAGGTCTTTATCAAATGGTGGAACAGACTCAGAGCTGAATGGCCTACTCCTGCTCCTGTATTCCCATAAATCTGTTTCTCTGTCCACAGATGCTACCAGATCTTCTGAATTTCTCCAGCAATTTTTTGTTTTTGTTTCAGATTTTTGGCAACTGCAGTTCTCCGTTCTATTACCTTAACCAATGAGGATTGGCCAATGTACATTTTGTATGAGACATCCTGAAAGAACTCTG
Organism: Stegostoma tigrinum; assembly: GCF_030684315.1. NCBI lineage: Eukaryota > Metazoa > Chordata > Chondrichthyes > Orectolobiformes > Stegostomatidae > Stegostoma > Stegostoma tigrinum. The sequence continues at coordinate 31,504,291 of NC_081358.1, read as the reverse complement.
AAGCAAAAATATGTTTACTTTTTTCATGTTTCTGAGCCATTGTCCGTGTTTCTATGTCAAACAGCATGAATTTAATTTGTGCACTGGCTGAGGTTATCATCAAGTTCTCAGCCTCTCAACTTCTCTCCTTGCCTGAGGCACAGTGACACTCAGGTTAAACCACCACCTGTTATCTCTGTCTAATGAGAGAGCATACCTATTAGTCCTCTGGGATTATGGCAACTTTACCTTTCACATATTGATAATATATACCAAAATGTGATATGTCATTAAAAAACATAATTTGTTATTAATTAGTCAGGCTAAAACCTTCAAAAGTTGTTTTTCTTCTATGTCACATTTTTCTTTTGTGAATCAACATTTTAATTAGGTATTACCTGGGGCCATGTCTTACCGTTCACATAAATATGTTCACTTGTGTTTTTCTTCAAATTGTCAGTCACACTCCAAAACCTGTGAAAGCAAGATTAGGTGTGGGTTCAGATTGGAAATCATTATTTTAGATGTTGTTAGTGGTTCTCATACCTCAGACTTTGTTGTGATTTTTCAAAGGGCCTGGGAGCAGCAATGAATTAACAATCTGTCAACAAATTTCACCATGAGCTCAACTGTCTTCTCACTTTACTGTTTTCACTTAGGGCCACTGTTAAAAGAAAGTGTGCAGCTGCCGTGAACGCAGTGGCAGTTATAAATGTCAATAGGTATGTTGAATCATAGAATCCCCACAGTTCAAAAAGATGTTTTTTAGCCTATTGAGTCCGCACCAACCCTCTGAAGAGCATCCCACACCATATTCCCATAACCCTTCATTTCCCATGGCCAATCCACTTAATCCACACATTTTTGGACTGGGTGGAAACCCGCTCAGACATGGGGAGAACATGCAAACTCCACACTGTTACCCAAGGCTAGAAACAAACTTAAATCCCTGGTGCTGTGAGGCAGCTGTGGTAACCATTGAGCCACATTGCCTTACGTAGTCAACTTGTAAGAAATGGAGATTTGGAGGAAACTTTGCTGGAATATGTGGTGGACTATATGGTGCATAAACTAAAATTGGTGTGCTTTCCCACCCAAACCCAAGATGTCAGATTGGAATCACATGACCTTAGACCAATGAAGCTGTTAACTGGCCCATTTAATGACTAATTAAGAACCTGTTTCTACCTTTGCTGCAATAATATGAGGCTGGAGAAGGCAGACTAAAGGAGGCCAGCATGCTACTTAATATAAGGTAGTGGTAGCTCCTTTTGGCATTGTGCTCTGTGACCATAGGGGACTCACCTCTCCTACACTGTTACCTCTCCCTTTTACAAGGGCAGGACATCTTTCTGAAAGAGCAGAAGTCTCACATTACCTAGTTTCAAATTGAACAAGAGATGGGAATAGCCAAGCAATATGCTCTCTAACCACACCACACACCATAAAATTCAGACCTTAAACCTAGCTGCTCAGCCAGTGCCATAGAATTATCACCATGGGTTTACATTTGTGAATGTGAGTAGTTGAACTTCTGAAAGGAACAAGTGGCAGGGAGGGGAATTGATACTTCTCAGGCATACTATTTTGATACTGGATAGAGTAGCAGGGAGAAACATATGCTCAAAATCATCGTGGTCAGGAGGAAGCTAAAGGAGCACATAATTGAAGTGCAAAGAGAAGAAGATGCAACCAAGACACACAATCCTTACAGTGCAGAAAGAAACCATGTGGCCCATCAAGTCTGCACCACCCGTCTAAATAGCATCACTTCAAAACCAGAGCCAGCCCACTAGTCTAATAACTCCACATTTACCTTGGCTGATCCACCTAGCCTATAAATCCTGGACACTGCAGATAATTTAGCATAACCAATCCACAAATTATTGGCTGTGGGAGGAAACTGGAGTACTCAGAAAAATCCCTCACAGACACAAGGCAAATGTACAAACTCCACACAATCACCTACGGCTGGGTTTGAACCTGGATTCCTGGCACTGTGAGGCAACAGTGCTACCACAGAGTCACCACACCACTGTGTCAGAGGTACTGCCCAATAGACAGTGATCTACAAATAGCAAAGTTCCCATGTCATAGGATTCTACATGCCTCCAAGCAGTTGGTCTTCAGAATGTAGAACAGTATAGCACAGGAACAGGCCCTTCAGCCCATCATGACTATGCTGACTGTGATGCTATTTTAAACTAATCCCATCTGCCTGCATGTGGTCTGTATCACTGTATTCCCTGCCTGTTCATAAATCTGTCTACATGGCTGTTAAATATTGCTGCCATATCTGCTTCTACAATTCTGGCTGTGTGTTCCAGGCACTTACCACCCTTTGTGTAAAAAAAGACATTTGCTTCACTCATCTTTAAAATTTCTCCCTCTCACCTTAAACTTATGCCTCACAGAATTTGACATTTCCACCCTATCCATACCTTTCATAATTTTATATACTTCCATCAAGTTACTTCTCAACATCTGACTCTCTGCCAAAAAATAATAAGAGCTGAGCACATGACTCTCTGTGGAGGGGTAACTGCTGTTTCGTTTCGTAAGGGTGCAAAAGATGTTGCCTGGATTGGAGTGCATTAGCTATAAGGCAACATTGGACTAACCTTTTCTGATGAAGGGTCTCGGCCCGAAACGTCAGCTTTTGTGCTCCTAAGATGCTGCTTGGCCTGCTGTGTTCATCCAGCTCTACGCTTTGTTATCTCGGATTCTCCAGCATCTTCAGTTCCCATTATCTCTGGACTAACCTGGATTGTTCTGGATGTGAGTTTGCTCGCTGAGCTGGAAGGTTAGTTTTCAGACATTTCGTCACTATACTAGGTAACATCATCAGTGAGCCTCATTCAAATGACATCACCAATGCAGGAAATGACATCACCAACCCAAGGAAACCTAACCAGATAAATAGAAAGCGGGACATAACGCCAGCGCTTCGTTGGAGGCTCACTGTTGATGTTACCTAGAATGGTGACAAAACATCTGGGATCAAACCTTACAGCTCAGTGAACCAGCTTACATCTCGAACACAATAAAGACCCTCTCTCTTGTGGACCGAGAGGACGAGAGTGCTGTCTTGGAGGTGAAAGGAGGACGTCGGGTTGGCTGTGCACCCTTGCGACCAGAGGATCTTAATGCTGGCTTCGGCCTAACGCTGGTTCAGGGGAGCAGCCAACCTGCAACGATGGCTGCGGCAAGTGCTCGTGCCCCAGGTCAGGAGGTCCGGAACACCATCCGTGTTTGTGTAAAGAAGGTGGATGAAGGTGCACCTGTGGACCGCACCTTCTTCGTGAAGAGGGTCCTGTTGGACTGTTGTGGGTTTGCTGCTGCGGACATTTACTGCCTGCAGGATTTCCCCGGAGGAGGTTTTTACGACGTGACCTTCCGGAGTGCCAAGCTTTGCGAGCGCTTCCTGGAGGTTTTCAAGGAGAAAGGAGGTGAGGGCCCCCTCTCTGTATTGACCGCTGTCCCACTGTTTGTGATGCCAGCACAGAGGAGCCGTATGGTGACTGTACACATGTACAACCCACATGTGCCAGCAGTTGATGTCCTGACCTTCCTCGGAAGGTATGTGAAGGTGGAAGGGGACCTAACTGACATGGTGGACCCCTTTGGCATCTGGACGAGTAAGAGGCAGGTCAAGGTGACGCTGAGGATGGGCGCAGACGGGAATGTCGCACACCCACCGTCCACCTTCGCGATCGGCGGGAGCAGGGGCTACCTGACCTATGTAGGGCAACCTAAAGTCTGCCATGCCTGTGGTAGGTCAGGTCAAATGGCGGCCGACTGCAAAGCCACCATCGGCAGGAACTGCAGGGAGGAGGGACACCTTGCAAAGGATTGCCCACGAGAGAGAAGCTGCAACCTTTGCGGGGAAGCGGGCCACTTCTATAGGGAATGCCTGCGGCGGGGTACCACCTACGCCCAGGTCGCCGGCAGGGGAAATGCGGGGCCAGCCCCCCCGGAGGAGAGGAAGGCACCAGGGCCCAGCAAGGACCCCACTAATGTGCAGGAGGGCCAGGCCTTGCAGGAGGGCCCAGCCCTGCAGGATGGGCCCGAGGCCAGCAAAGCACCCCTGCAGGCTCCGATCCCCCCCGACAACCCGGAGCCAATGGAGGCGGCGACAGGCGACCCAGGGGAGTGGACAACAGTCCAGAGAGCGAGGAGGAAGGTGCGTCGACGGGCCCAGGAACCGCAACAATCAGGCGGGAAGAGGCAGCTACAGGGGGGCTATAAGAGCTCCTCTGACGAGGAGGATTCGGAGACGGCCCACCCGAAGCAGAAGTTAAAGGTCCCGAGGGGGAAGGAAAGCAGCACCCTGCTTCCAGGTGACGGGAGGCGTCCTGAGGCTCACTCCGACACCCAGTCAAGTGCCGCTGGAGCACTGGAGGGCCCCCCGGACCTTCCAGGCGGGAAGGAGGAAACAGCACGTCCCCAGCCTGACCCGGAGCCGGACCCTCCTGCCTCCACACCCCTGACGGGGGGATGCCACCCGGAAGGCAGCACGGACGGTTTCCTGAGCCCGGAGAGCGTCCAGCAGTTGGCCCGGGCAATGGGCATGAAGGGACAGATGGAGGGGCTGGCCCTTGGACTTGGGTAGAGTACTGCGGTCACTGCCCACAATGGGGGGACGAATTGCGAGCATTAATGTGCGCAGCATCAAGTCAACCGCGAGATGTGTGTCCACGTTGGCCTACCTGACCACCATCAAGGCGGACCTCCTCTTTCTGCAGGAGTGCGGGATACCGCACCTCGGCAGGTACAGGAAATGGTCCGGCGCCTGGACCTGTGGGCCTTCGATCTGGTCGGGGGGTAACGACTGTCGCTCCTCGGGCCTGGCTATTCTGCTGCGTGGGCACAACTTCACCATCTCTCAAGTTCAGGAGGTGGTGGGGGGCGCCTCCTAGTGGCTGACATCACCTACTGGAATGCTCCCCTGAGGCTGATCAACGTGTACGCCCCAGCGGTACGGAGTGAGCGGTTGGCCGTCCTGCAGCGGCTTCCACCCCTGCTGGCTACGTCCAGGCTGGTCATCCTGGGCGGAGACTTCAACTGCATCAATGATGCAGATGGAAGATCCGGCGTGGGGACAGCAGGTGGGGGGATTCAACTGGACGTCACGTCCAGATTCCTGATGGGCACGGTGAAGGACGCCAAGCTGCTCGACGTCTTCAGCACCCCTGCAGACAGAGCGCAGCAGAGGCACACCTGGTCGCGGCCAGACGGGTCTATCCGCTCAAGGATAGACTTCCTGTTTGTGTCACGGACGTTCTCGGTCAGGTCCACCGGTGTCGAGCCGGTGTTCTTCTCTGACCACTGCCTCCTGTTGGCCGACTGTCACTTACAGGATGATCAGCCGGCCGGCAAGGGGACATGGAAGCTCAACACGACTCTGTTGACCCCAGAGAACGTCGAGGAGCTTAAGAGGGAGTACGCCGGTTGGAGAACCGTGAAACCCCTCTTTGAGTCTCCAGGCGACTGGTGGGAGACGGTGAAGGAGAACATCAAGAGGTTCTTTGTCCTCAAGGGTGTTCAGAAAGCGAGAGAGAGGCGGGGAAAGCTGTCGCGACTCCAGAAAAGGGTGCAGAACCTGCTCCTTCTGCAGTTGATGGGGGTCGATGTCACGGAGGACCTCCGCGAGGTGAGGGGCCAGCAAGCCTCGCTCTTTGCCGCGGAGGCCTCCAGGATAATCTTCCAGTCCAGGGTCCGCTCCGTGGAGCAGCACGAGACATGCTCGCGTTTCTTCTTTCAGAAGGTGCACAAAGAGAGCTCTGTGCTTAGCCGGCTGAAGGAGGACGACAGCTCGGTGACGTCGTCTCGGCCCAACGTTTTGAGGATCAGCAGAGCCTTCTATGCCGGACTGTACGACACGAAGCCCACGGACAGCACGGCCTCCGAGTCGTTCCTGTCGTCTATCACGGAGGTCTTAGACGACGGCACGAGGGAGTGGCTGGACCGGCCGATATCCCTGGACGAGCTGGCCAGAGCCCTCAAGTCCTTGCAGAGGAATAGGACTCCCGGAAGTGACGGCTTACCGGTCGAGCTGTATTCTGCTCTGTGGGGCATGGTCGGCCAGGACCTGCTGGAGGTGTACGATAGTGCGCTTCGGGCAGGGGAAATGTGCAAGTCCATGAGGAAGGGCATCATCACCCTCATTTACAAGAGGAAGGGGGAGAGGGAAGAAATTAAGAATTGGCGTCCCATTTCACTTTTGAACGTGGACTACAAAATCCTGGCCAAGGTCATTGCCAACCGGGTCAGGTCTGTCCTGGAGTCGGTGATTCACCCTGACCAAACCTGTGCTGTGCCGGGCAGGAAGATCGCTGAGAGCCTCGCGCTCATCAGGGATATGATCGCCTACGTACAGGACAGGCGGGTGGACACCTGCCTCGTCAGCCTGGACCAGGAGAAGGCCTTCGACAGGGTCTCTCATGCTTACATGAGGGACGTCCTCTCCAAATTGGGGTTCGGGGAGGGCATCCGCAATTGGATCCGGCTGCTCTACGCCAACATCGTTAGCGCAGTCTCGATCAACGGGTGGGAATCAGACAGTTTTCCTGTTAGATCTGGAGTCAGGCAGGGCTGCCCGCTCTCTCCTGCCTTGTTCGTGTGCTGTGTGGAGCCCTTCGCCGCCTCCATCAGGAAGGACGTGAGCCTGAAGGGCGTGACTATCCCAGGCAGCGGAGGCCTTCAGGTCAAGACCTCCCTGTACATGGACGATCTCGCCGTCTTCTGCACCGATCGTCGGTCAGTGAGTAGGCTGTTGGACATCTACGGCCAGTTTGAACTGGCCTCGGGTGCCAAAGTCAATAGGGGTAAGAGCGAGGTCATGTTCTTCGGGAACTGGGACGACCGCTCCTTCATCCCCTTCACCGTCAGGACAGACTACCTGAAGGTGCTGGGTGTTTGGTTTGGTGGAGCTGGGGCATGCACTAAGACTTGGGAGGAGCGTATCGCCAAATTTAAGCAGAAGCTGGGCAGGTGGACGCTCCGGTCCCTCTCCATCGCGGGTAAGAACCTGGTTGTCAGGTGCGAGGGGCTTTCGGTACTGTTGTATGTGGCGCAGGCCTGGCCTATTACCTGGACCTGCGCCGCTGCGGTCACCCGGGCCATCTTCCACTTCATTTGTGGGTTGAGGATGGACCGGGTCCGCAGAGACACCATGTACAAAGACCTGGGAAATGGGGGAAAGGGCGTACTGAACGCCACCCTCGCCCTGACGGCTGCCTTTGTGTGCGGCTGCATCAAGCTGTGCGTAGATCCTCAGTACGCAAACACCAAGTGTCACTACTTACTGAGGTTCTACCTGTCCCCGGTGTTGCGAAGGATGGGCCTGGCCTCGTTGCCGCGGAACGCTCCGAGTAGTTGGACCGTTCCGTACCACCTGTCCTTCGTGGAGAAATTTTTGAAAGGAAACACCTTTGACCACAAGGCCGTCAGGCAGTGGTCAGCACGTAGTATCCTCGAGACCCTTCGGGAAAAGGGGAGGGTGGATCCCGTCGTGTGGTTCCCCACGCAGACTGCCAAAGTCGTTTGGCAGAATGCCTCATCGCCAGAACTTTCAAACAAGCACAAGGACATTGCTTGGCTGGCGGTGAGAGGGGCTCTGCCAGTGAGATCCTTTATGCATGCCCGGAATCTCTGCACCACCGCACGCTGCCCTCGAGGTGGCTGCGGGGGGGACGAGACTGTTGATCACCTCCTTCTGGAGTGTGCCTATGCGCAGGAGGTCTGGAGGGGGATGCAGTGGTATTTGTCGAGGTTCGTCCCAAGCAGCTCCGTGACGCGGGACTCCGTGCTGTACGGGCTGTTTCCGGGGACGCACACCGAGACCAACATCAACTGCGCCTGGAGGACCATCAATGCGGTGAAAGACGCTCTTTGGTCTGCCCGCAACTTGCTGGTCTGCCAGCTGAAAGAACTGACCCCGACTGAGTGTTGCAGACTGGCGCACTCCAAGGTCCAGGGCTACGTGCTGAGGGACGCGCTAAAGCTTGGGGCAGCCGCCGCCAAGGCGCGGTGGGGAAAGACCACCGTATGAGCCCCCTCGTCCTGAAAAGGGAAAAGAATCCTATCTGGTAACTGGGCCCAGCTGGCGCCTTCCCCAACTGGTCAGGGGGCCAACTGGGACTGTGCGGGGTGACGACTGCCGGGGCGGTTTCTTTGCTTTGTTTTTTTTTCTCTGTTTTGTTTTTTTTTCCTTTAGTTGGTGTACGTACCCCGGGTAACCCGGAGTGGCTTGCATGACTGGGTAGGTGTATAAATGTTTTATTTTTTGTACATTCTATGAATAAAGTATATTTTTTCAAATTAAAAAAAGGTGACGAAATGTCTGAAAACGAACCTTCCAGCTCAGCGAGCAAACTCACATCCAGAACCTCAACCTGAGCTACAAATCTTCTCAAAACCTGCTAACCTGGATTGTTTTTGCCAGAGTGTCAGAAGCTGAGTGGTGACCTGATAGAAGTATACTAAAGGCACAGGTTTAAATGAATGCGAGAAATATGAAAGGAACTGCGTTTTACAGGATTCTTTTACACAGAGGGTGGACCAAAGTGCCTGTTCCTTCGCAGTATTGTTCTATGATCCTATCAATTTTGAAATCATTCCAGTGACTGAATTTGCTCCTGTCACCATGACCTTGGGAGCATTTGCGTTTTAAAGAATTCATTTAATACCTCGGCCATATTGCCCACTTCTATGTATAAATACTTTTTTGATTCCTAGTCAATTCTACTGTTGCTTTTACTTCCCTTTTCCTATATTTTAAGAAAGCTTTCAGATTCCATTTTCCACTCATTTTTCATACTCCCTTCATTGCATCCCTTATTTGCTTCTTCACCTCCCTCCAAACTTTCCATAATCGACCTTTTACTCAATTGCATATTCTGACACCTGTCATAAACTCATGACGTTTTGGACCATGTTAGGTCTGATGGTGTTAAGTCAGTGGTTTGTAGGATCATTGGAGGGAATTTGTCAGCCCAGAGTTGGGTGGAGTTGGGTACATGGGTGTCAGCAAGCAAGGTCAGTGTATTTGGCAGAGATGTCAATGCTGTGTTGGGTATTCAGTTTAATAGTTAACTAGGGCATAGGGTGGACTTTTTAAAATCCTGTAACTTCCTGCATAACTATTAAGTTTCAGTGATTCTGAGCCCTCTGAAGTCTTTGACTCATAAGTGGCTTCTTCAGAGAGTTCAAGATACAGTGAAATTGCCCCATCAGAATTACCTCAAGAATTCCACACAGTCCCAAAGCATAATTCCAGACTATGTTCAAAATTTGGCCATCGGAATCTCTGAAACTTGATCTGTGTGGCCCACTTCATTCCTGGGAACCAGGGCTAGCACTGTCTCTTGTTGGAGTGGGCATATAACTGCTGTGGAAAGTTCTCCTGAAAACAATCTCAAAACACTTTCCCCTCTCTGCTTTTCACACTACTGCTATCCCATTCTGCATTCAGATAAATTCTCCCACAATAACTGTGCCGTATATTTGCAACTCTCTATACTTTTCTTTTGTTATCTACATCCTTCCCAATGGTTGATGGCTTATAAATAACAGTTTTGCATCATTTTTGGTCCTTAGCTCTCGCCAAATCAATTGAGTACTTGAATCCTGAGAGAATTGTATTTCTCCAGCATTGCAATGCTCTAATTAACCAAAACTCCCAGCACTTCTTTATTTCCTTTCATATCTTCTTAAAGACACCTTGTATGTAGGAATATTTAATACCCAGTCCTGCTCCTCCTTGAGCCAGGTCCTTATTATGGACACAATATCAAAATTTTACATGGTAATCTGCATATGCAATTCACCAAATTTTATTTACAATACTTCTCAGACTTTCTCAGGGTCGTATCTTAGGCTCCAACTGCTTCATAAATGACCTTCCCTCAGTTGTAGAGTCAGAAGGGGGGATGTTTACTGATGATTGCACAATATTCAGCACCATTTGGACTTCTCAGATTCTGAAGGTCTCCATCCCCATATACAATAAAACCTGGACAATATCTGGGTTTTGAACTTAAGTAGCAAGTAACATTCATACCAAACAAGTGTCAGACAATAATATTCTTCAACAAGAGAGAATCTAAGCATTGTCCCCTGTTAGCTCAATGGAGCCTAACCTCCACTACCAACATCTTGGGTGTCACCGTTGACCATAAAATAAACTGGACCAGTCATATAAATTCTGTGGCTACAAGAGCATATCAGAGGATAGGAGTTTTGTGGTGGATAACATGCTTCTTTTCTCCCGAATGCCTGTCCACCATCTACAAAGTATAAGTCAAGAGTATGTTGGAATACTGTCTACTTCTTTGGATGAATGCAACTCCAACAACAACTTAAGAAGCTCGACACCATCCAGGACAAAGCAGTGCATTTGATTAGCACCTCATCCACCATATTTAACACTGTCCCAGTTGGAACAGTGGTAGCGTAACAAACACAATGGTCTCCACAAAGCCTGTGTTGCCGTCACTCCCACCAATATTGGCTGGATAGATAGTTGCACCTCTGATAGGTAAATTGATGACAGCAAGGTCAATTGAGTTTTTAGTCATCTTGCTGGTTCCCTCACCACCATCCGCAGACCCAGGCTAGCAGCTGCGTCTTTTAGGAACCAGCAAGCTTGGTCAACATTGATGCTCCGTGTATCTTACATCTCTAATTTAGCCAAAGAGTAATTCTCTTTCACTTTCAATATCTTGTAAATGCATTGTTTACACTGTAATGTACATCAATCTGAATACTTCTCTCTAGTACAATGGTTCTCTTCAACAATTTTTAAAGGGCCTCTCAAAAGCACCTTTCAGTTACTTGGGCTGTACCACCTGGAAGAACAAGCGCAGCAGCTACTTGGAACCACTGCCTCTCAGGTCCCCTCCATGTCCACTCCATCCAGAATTAGAACTTATATTGCCTTTCCTTCCCTGACACATGATCAAAATCTTGGAAATCCCTTCCTTTCAGCACTGCCACATGGACTGCAACAGTATAAGAATACATCTCAGCAATCACTTTGTGAAAGATGATGATAATTGAGCCACAAATGCTAGCCTTGTCAATAATGCCCAGATTCCATGAAGGGGTTTATGTTTTGAAAAATATCCTGCTTCCTGCATGCGGAATCGTTGCGTTTTCACCGAATTTCTCAGTTTGGCAATCAGTGTAGTTGACTTGGTGAATGCATCTTTGGACTGCAGATGAAATCATGTCTGTGGAACATTGATTTCCCCACCCCATATTAAGATATTAAGTCAATGATGATTTTCACCTGTTATCTGCATCATGACTCGGATAATGGCCACATCGTTTCTGTAAACCTGAGTTCTGGACACCATGCAGTGTATAAATTTCAGCAATTTGACTCTGCAGTTGGTACAATATCGCTGTCATCAGACTAATGTTGTTGTATGTGCTCACCATTTTCCTTCCTGCAATATGTTATAGACCATGATAGGTCCACTCAAAATATTTTAAGAAGGTAGCCTCGACCCTAACTTTTTCTTACTTTAAAGGTAGATGTGAAGTGGATGTTCCAGGCATGATGCAACTGGTCAAACAATGTGGCTTTAAACAAAACATAATTTATATAAACACTACAGTTAAAACATGAACAAAAGAAAGCAGAATTTAGACTAACTTAACTATTGAAAAACTTAACTGAATACTCAACACAGTAACTTGACCAATTAGCTGTTCCAGTATAGTCACATTCCATAAACACACCCCTTGGCAACAAGGTAAATTCAAACTCAAATTCTTACAAGCAGGAGGAAACAACATGCAGAGAGATTTCAGAGAAAGTCAGTTAGGAATCATTTACTGAAGTTTGCAACCCTCTGGTACTCAAAACATTTTGTGACTGTTACTGCTAAAAAAAACTATTAAAAAACCTGAATTAGGAGAACTGGCCACTCCCCTTCTATTGTTAAACTGGACTCTTTGTCATCTCTGCCTTTACAATCTCTCTTCAAAAAACCAAGGTCAAAATAACGTTTTTAAAGAGACAGTATTGTCACACCTCGTCTCTTTTAAAAAGAAAGCGCCAATATATAAAGACAGCTTCTTTTTAAACCCCTTAGTCTTACTCTATTAGTTCACTACAAGACATATATATTACATTGACTCTAAGCATGCAAACATTCACTAATACATTCTAGTTCATCTGTTTATATTATCTGTTTGCTCCTGCCACCAATCGCCTCCATCGGTCTTCATCCAAGTCGTGACAACATGTCGGCAAATACGTTTTTGTGTCCTGCCACATGTATAATTTTCAAATTGAATGTCTGTAATTACAAGCTCCATCTAAACAGTCTGGAATTTTTGTCCTTTAATTTCTTCAAAAAAACTTTAATAGGCAATGGTCAGTGTATACAATTGTTCCAGACACATTACTGCAATGTAAATTTTGAAATGTTGTAATGCACACACTAAGCTCAAGGTCTCTTTCTGAATCATGGAATTATTCTGTTGATGAATATTCAATTTCCTGAAGAAATACCAGGTAGGTCTTTCTATCTTCTCGTTATCTTCTTGTAAGACAACAGCACCGACACATCACTCGTATCGATAGCCACATTGAATGGCTTTGTGTAATTAGGTGTGGCTAATACTGGGGCAGTGGTTAACACAGTTTTCAGGCTATCAAATGCATTCTGATAGTCTGCTGTCCACTGAAATTTTCTGCACTTCAATAAGTTAGTCAGTGGAGCAGTCATACCGCTAAACTTCGGTATGAATTTCCGATAAAATTGACTCAATCCCAGGAATCGTAGTAAAGCTCTCTTCGTCAACAGTACGGGTAACTCCGTTTCCACATTCTGTGGGGCCATCTGTCATTGTCTGACAACATGGCCCAGGAACGTGACTTGGGCTTTGGCGAATTCACCCTCAGCCAGGTTTATCACCAAGCCTGCCTCCTGAAGTCAATAGATTAATGCTGCAAATGTTCCTTCCATGTGTGGTTAAAACTCACCAGGGTCTTCAATGTATGCCACACAATTGGGAATCTAGCAATGACTTTATCAGTTAGTCTTTGAAATGTGGCTTGTACATTTTTCATACCATTTGGTATGGCTTTAAATTGATACAATTCATTCAGTGTCACGAAAGCCAAAATTGTCTTTGCTGTTTAGGATAAAGGTACCTGCCAATAATCTCTGAGTAAGTCCAACTTGGAAATATAAGTTCCTTGTCCCACCCTTTCAATACAGTCTTCCAAATGTGGAATTGGATATGAATCAGAACTGCATTGACTTTGCGATAGTCTACTCATAATTGTTGGGTACCATCTGGTTTTGGCATTGTTACAATGGGTGAGTTCCAGTTGCTGCAAATCACTTTATGTTGTCTTGGAGCATGCATTCAATCTCTTTTTGAATCTGTGCCAACTTTAGAGAGTTATGTTTATAAGAATGTTGCTTAATTGGAACAGCATTTCCTATATCCACATCATGCATAATTAAATGAATACTTTGCAGCTCATTCCCACATAACTCCCCATGCAATAGTAATAGCTCTTTCAGGTCATTTTGATTTTCCTCTGGAAGGTAACTCAATATTTTATTCCAATTTTTGAGAATTTCCTCATTATCCAATTTAATTTGAGGAATGTCCAATTCAAAATTCTTTGAACTTGGTTCTTCACTCTGTGTTGGAACCTGTAACACATTCTCCTTTTGCTTTCCTTCCCTATCAAAGTAGCTTTTCAGCATATTCCGATGACACATTCTGTCAGATTTCTTTCCATCTGGAGTCCCTATCAAATAATTCACTTCACTTGATCTCCTTTCAAATTGATAAGGTCCAGTAAACCTTACTTTTAAAGGTTCATCTATCACTGGAAATAACACTAACACTTTATCTCTGTTAGCGAAATTGTGAAATTTTGATTTCTTGTCTGCTTCCTGTTTCATCATATGCTGTGCTACTTTTAAATGCTGTGCAGCCAATGTTCTACTCTATTTAATTGTTCCTGAGAATTTGACACACACTCCAAATATGTGGTCTCTGAATTCTGACTCACCAATTTCTCCTCAATTAATTTCAGTGGTCCTCATGCCCAAAAACTAATTCAAATTAATTTCAATTAGTTTGGTGAATTCATTTGATGAATCCCTTATTGCTAAAAGTACAAACAGAATTCTTTTATCCCAATTGTCTGGGTAGGCTTGACTATAAGCCCCTAACATCGTCTTTAAAGTTTGATGCTACCTTTATAATGCTGTCTGTGATTCTAGATGTTCAGTGGATTTGAATTGTTTTATTCCTAAGCTATACATAACTTTGCTGAATAATTATGTTGTAAAATTTGACCCTTCTGATCATCTCTGTGCGTTGTCCATATCTCGTGAAAAATTTAAGTAACTCTTCTACAAACCTTTTAGCTGTGATATTGCATAATGGAGTAGCCTTTGGAAACCTTGTGGACACATCCATTATTGTCAAAAAATACTGATTCCCACTTTTCCTTTTAGGTAGAGGTCCTATGCAATCAATTAAGACCCTTGTGAAAGGTTCCTCAAATGCAGGAATGGGTATTAAAGATGCTGGTTTTATTACTGCCTGTGGTTTTCCAATTATCTGACGCATATGACATGTATGGCAAAATACATCCTTACACAGTCCAGATCAGCAAAAATGTATTTTGGCTTGAGTTTTTCTTACCCTAAGTAACCTCGTACTAGTAATTCATGTGCTACCCGCAACATCTTCTTTCTAATAACCCACTGGTAATGCAACTTGATGAATGTCTGCCCATTTCTTGTCTGTCTGAATATGTGACAGTGTCCATTTCTCATCAAGACATTATTTTTAAGATAGTAACATTCGGGAATACACTAAGATTCTTCCTTGTATGCTTTTTGATACAATTGCTTCAATTTTTCATCTTTCTGTTATAACTCAGTTAATTTCTCTGAACTAGAAATATCCACTTTGTCCTCCTCCTGTTCTCATTTTTTCTCAACCATTCAATTAGAGATGGCCTCTAATAATTCTGCTTCAACTTCCTTATCTGTATTCTCTGATTTCTCCTCTTATTTCAGCTGGTGGTTTTGTGATCTTGTCACCACACAGGCAGGAAAAATCCTAGGATATATTTCCTGTAATACCTCAGATGCCTGATTTTCAACTGGCTTTCCAACCACAGTAGGAGGCAGCCCTACCCATGATCTAGCTATATCATTACCAAGGACAAATTGTATTCCTGGAGCCGAGAGTTTATCCAGTACTCCTATCACCACTTCTCCACTTTTCACTGGACACTCCAACATCACTCTATGCAATGGAGCTCATGCTGGAATCTGAAATAACACAGTGTGGAGCTGGAGGTACACAGCAGGCCAGGCAGCATCAGAGGAGCAGGAAAGCTGACGTTTCGGGTCCTCTGATGCTGCTTGCCCTGCTGTGTACCTCCAGCTCCACACTGTGTTATCCCAACACTAGCTTGTCTGTCAATTCCAACAGCTTTTCCATGCTCACATTTTGTAAAGCCACCGAAGTCACTTCTTCGTGACCAAAAGAGCCAATTCTACACAAAGCATTGTTTAAATCAATTGAATTGAACACCCAACACAAAAGACACCAACACGTACCACTCGCTGCCTTTGAGACTGACAGCCCTAAACCCAAATTGGAATAATAGAATGATCCTGGACAAGCCACCAATCTGTTATGGACCAGGCCAGACCCCCTCAAAAATTTTAAGAAGGTAGCCTAGACGCTAACTTTTTCTTATTTTAAAGGTAGATATGAAGGGGGTGTTCCTGGTGTGATGCATCTGATCAAATCATTTGTCTTTAAGCAAAACACAATTTATTTAAACACTCCAGTTAAAACACAAACAAAAGAAAGTGGAATTTAGACTAACTTAACTATTGGAAAACTTAACTGAATACTCAGTACAGTAAATTAACTAATTAACAGCTCCAGTATAATTACATACCATAAACACACTCCCATTGGCAAAAAGGTAAATTCAAACACAAATTCTTACAGGCAGGATTCCAATCCAGGATTGAACAACATCTAGAGAATTTTGGAGAAAGTCAGTTAGGAATCATTTACTGAAGCTTGCAACTCTCTTGAACTCAAAACGTCTTGTGACTGCCGCACCTAAAAGAATTGGAAAAAACCTGAACTGGGCGAACTGGCCACTTCCCTTTCATTGTTAAACTGGTACTCCTTTGACTCTTTGATAATAAAGTGTGAAGCTGGATGAACACAGCAGGCCAAGCAGCATCTCAGGAGCACAAAAGCTGACATTTCGGGCCTAGACCCTTCATCAGAGAGGGGGATGGGGTGAGGGTTCTGGAATAAATAGGGAGAGAGGGCAAGACGGACCAAACATGGAGAGAAAAGAAGAAAGGTGGAGAGGGGAGTATAGGTGGGGAGGTAGGGAGGGGATAGGTCAGTCCAGGGAAGACGGACAGGTCAAGGAGGTGCGATGAGGTTAGTAGGTAGGAAATGGAGGTGCGGCTTGGGGTGGGAGGAAGGGATGGGTGAGAGGAAGAACAGGTTAGGGAGGCAGAGACAGGCTGGGCTGGTTTTGGGATGCAGTGGGGGGATGGGAAGAGCTTGGCTGGTTGTGTGGTGCAGTGGGGGGAGGGGACGAACTGGGCTGGTTTTGGGATGCGGTGGGGGAAGGGGAGATTTTGAAGCTCGTGAAGTCCACATTGATGCCATTGGGCTGCAGGGTTCCCAGGCGGAATATGAGTTGCTGTTCCTGCAACCTTCGGGTGGCATCATTGTGGCACTGCAGGAGGCCCATAATGGACATGTCATCGAAAGAATGGGAGGGGGAGTGGAAATGGTTTGCGACTGGGAGGTGCAGTTGTTTATTGTGAACCGAGCGGAGGTGTTCTGCAAAGTGGTCCCCAAGACTCCGCTTGGTTTCTCCAATGTAGAGGAAGCCACACAGGGTACAGTGGATGCAGTATACCACATTGGCAGATGTTCAGGTGAACATCTGCTTAATATGGAAAGTCATCTTGGAGCCTGGGATAGGGGTGAGGAAGGAGGTGTGGGGGCAAGTGTAGCATTTCCTGCGGTTGCAGGGGAAGGTGCCGGGTGTGGTGGGGTTGGAGGGCAGTGTGGAGCGAACAAGGGAGTCACGGAGAGAGTGGTCTCTCCGGAAAACAGACAGGGGTGGGGATGGAAAAATGTCTTAGGTGGTGGGGTCAGATTGTAGATGGCGGAAGTGTTGGAGGATGATGCGTTGTATCCGGAGGTTGGTAGGGTGGTGTGTGAGAACGAGGGGGATCCTCTTGGGGCGGTTGTGGCGGGGGCGGGGTGTGAGGGATGTGTCGCGGGAAATGCGGGAGACGCGGTCAAGGGCGTTCTCGATCACTGTGGGGGGAAAGTTGCGGTCCTTGAAGAACTTGGACATCTGGGATGTGCGGGAGTGGAATGCCTCAACCTGGGAGCAGTTGCAGCGGAGGCAGAGGGATTGGGAATGGGGAATGGAATTTTTACAGGAGGGTGGGTGGGAGGAGGTGTATTCTAGGTAGCTGTGGGAGTCGGTGGGCTTGAAATGGACATCAGTTACAAGCTGGTTGCCTGAGATGGAGACTGAGAGG
Organism: Stegostoma tigrinum; assembly: GCF_030684315.1. Lineage (NCBI taxonomy): Eukaryota > Metazoa > Chordata > Chondrichthyes > Orectolobiformes > Stegostomatidae > Stegostoma > Stegostoma tigrinum. The sequence continues at coordinate 31,486,709 of NC_081358.1, read as the reverse complement.
TCCAGGAAGGTGAAGGATGTGCTGGAGATGGCCCAGGTGAACTGAAGGTTGGGGTGGAAGGTGTTGGTGAAGTGGATGAACTGTTCGAGCTCCTCTGGGGAGCAAGAGGCGACGCCGATACAGTCATCAATGTAACGGAGGAAGCGGTGGGGTTTGGGGCCTGTGTAGGTGCGGAAGAGGGACTATTCCACGTAACCTACAAAGAGGCAGGCATAGCTGGGGCCCATGCGGGTGCCCATGGCCACCCTCTTTGTCTGTGGGAAGTGGGAGGAATTGAAAGAGAAGTTGTTGAGGGTGAGGACGAGTTCGGCTAGGCAGATGAGGGTGTCGGTGGAGGGGGACTGGTCGGGCCTGCGGGACAGGAAGAAGCGGAGGGCATTGAAGCCATCTGCATGCGGAATACAGGTGTATAGGGACTGGACGACCATGGTGAAAATGAGGTGTTGGGGGCCAGGGAATTGGAAGTTCTGGAGGAGGTGAAGGGCGTGGGTGGTGTCACGGATGTAGGTAGGGAGTTCCTGGACCAAAGGGGAGAAAATGGAGTCCAGATAGGTGGGGATGAGTTCGGTGGGGCATGAACAGGCTGAGACAATGGGTCGACCAGGGCAGGCAGGTTTGTGAATTTTGGAAAGGAGATAGAAATGGGCCGTGCGGGGTTGGGGAATAATAAGGTTGGAGGCTGTAGGTGGGAGGTCCCCTGAGGTGATGAGGTCATGAATGGTGTTGGAGATGATGGTTTGGTGCTCGGGTGTGGGGTCATGATCGAGGGGGCGGTAGGAGGAGGTGATGGAGAGTTGGCGTTTGGCCTCGGCGATGTATAGGTCAGTGCGCCATACTACTACTGCGCCACCCTTGTCTGCGGGTTTGATGGTGAGGTTGGGGTTGGAGCGGAGGGCTGCCCGTTCTGCAGGGGAGAGGTTGGAGTGGGTGAGTGGGGTGGAGAGGCTGAGGCGGTTAATGTCTCGACGGCAGTTAGAGATGAAGAGGTCGAGGGAGGGTAGGAGGCCTGGGGGTGGTGTCCAGGAGGAGGACTTGTGTTGGAAGCGGGTGAAGGGGTCAGTGGAGGGAGGGTTAGGTTCCCGGTTGAAGAAGTAGGCGTGGAGGCGAAGGCGGCGGAAAAACTGCTCTATGTCCAAACGTGAGTTTGTCCCCTCCCCCCACTGCATCACACAACCAGCCCAGCTCTTCCCATCCCCCCACTGCATCCCAAAACCAGCCCAGCTCGTCTCTGCCTCCCTAACCTGTTCTTCCTCTCACCCATCCCTTCCTCCCACCCCAAGCCGTACCTCCATTTCCTATCTACTAACCTCATCCCACCTCCTTGACCTGTCCGTCTTCCCTGGACTGACCTATCCCCTCCCTACCTCCCCACCTATACTCTCCTCTCCACCTTTCTTCTTTTCTCTCCATCTTTGGTCCGTCTCGCCCTCTCTCCCTATTTATTCCAGAACCCTCACCCCATCCCCCTCTCTGATGAAGGGTCTAGGCCTGAAATGTCAGCTTTTGTGCTCCTGAGATGCTGCTTGGCCTGCTGTGTTCATCCAGCTTCACACTTTGTTATCTTGGAGACTCCAGCATCTGTAGTTCCCACTATCGCCTTTGACTCTTTGACACCTCTGCCTTTGCAACCTCTCTTCAAAAAAAACCAACAATAAAGTAACCTTTTTAAAGTAACAGCATCATCACAAATAGGATCTGGAGATCGAACTTCCCACAGCCTACCCATTCTGTTGTCAGGGACCAATTTGGACAACACCTCACAGTACCTAAGTCATAAAGTTGAATTTCAGTCAAGAAATTGAACTCAATAACATTGCTTTCACAACTTACAAGTATGAAACCAACTTGTGAAATGCTCCCTTTCTGCTCCAGTTGTGACATCAGCCTCTCTATCCTTTGCTTGTACTTTTATGGAAATTGTCTACATGTGAAATGCATCTGGACGAAATAGAAGAATTTGCCTTGCAAGTTGAGATCCTGACACATCATCACATCTGAAGGAGTCTGCTGTCTTGTTTTATATGGAAATACCAATGTGTTTCTGAAATCAAAGGAAATGTCAAGATACTGCAAGTCTAAAGCAAAAAGAAACAACATTTCCCTCTCAGATGTGTACAAAAATTCCCAATTAGAGGAATATTGAGACCAAGATGTTCCTGTTTTGCTCTCATTCTGTCTCTTTAACAAGAGGCTTAACCATAACAAAATCCTGTAGATCAACAGATTACCACTGATGCACTAACGAGTGAGATCGAAACCAGATCCAGAGAGGGTCCAGGCCCGAAACGTCAGCTTTTGTGCTCCTGAGATGCTGCTGGGCCTGCTGTGTTCATCCAGCCTCACATTTTATTACCAGAGAGGTAGAGCCAGTTATGGTTTCACTTTTTCCATCCAGAACTTAAGATAGCTTCAGCTCATGGACACAACATAGATATCATTAGACTACACCGCAACTAGAAGGCCCAAAATCTAACACCCTTCAGGACTGAAGACATATGGATTTGTTGACCCTCAGGTCCAAAGACTTCTGCAGATTTTCTGGGCTTCTTTCCAGAGAGAGAGTGGAATCTGTCAGTAAGGAATCTTTAGTTAATTGTACGGCTCATCAGGTCACAATACCCAATGTCATCATCATCTAGGTGAGAGTAGAAACAAGTTTCCTCCTCTGTATATGCCAATATCTATCTTTGAAATCAAATTTTATATGTCTACTCTGGTCAATCCACTGACCATGACAACATCAGATTTAAGGACCCTCTGGTTACTCACTGTTTCTTACCCAGGAGCATCTTGCTGAGGGGTGTGAGCTGATTGACATCTGTTTCCTCATCCAGGTCTCAGCTTTGTAGGAGTTGGACATCCCTCTTCATAGCTACAGCAAGGTCTCCCTTTGTTTTCTCAGAAATAATACAGGAGTTTCAAGCACATGGACTACCTGAATAAAATGAAGCAGGGATTCTTTATTCCACTGGCATCAAGTCTTAACACATTTCAAGGGAGATTTATATGAGGAAAACAATGCATTTACACGGCATTAAGCCAGTAATTCCCACTTGGACGAAGAATTCTTATGCTTGTCTCTTCCCCTCTCCACAAGGTCTCTTCCCAACACAGACAACATGACTACCAGAAAAAGTCTGGCTGAGTTCCACTGCTCAGTGGCCTCACTCACCATCACCATCTGCTGCTGGACACCCCATTATATCCCTTGTATATATCTCAACAAAAGTAGACAGAAGAAAACTACTCATGTCTGACCAGAGACCAGTGACATGGAAGATTGCTCTGGGAATTGTGCCAATTTTGAAGACATCTCAATCAAAGTCAGTGCTTAAGCCAACATCAAGGAACTGTTCATAATTAATTATTCAACAAGGTTGGCAGCATCTGTGGAGACAGAAACAGAGTTCAGGTCAGTGAACTGAAGCAGTGACCCTTGCAAAGCTATTTATGATTCAGAGATAAATATTAATTTTCATAGAATCACTATAGTGTGGAAACAGGCCCTTTGGCCCAACAAGTCCACACTGACCTTAGGAGCATCCCACCTTGACCCATCCCCCTATAACCCACCTAAGCTGCAGATCGCTGAACACTACAGACAATTTAACATGGCCAGTCCACCTCAACTGCATGGCTTTGGACTGTGGGACAAAACTGGAACACCTGGAGGAAACCCACGCAGACACAGGGAGAGTGTGCAAACTCCAGTCATTTCGGAAATGTCTTTGATGTAGGGGAGAGCGGTTATGGTTTCTGCTCAGCAATAAACCCAAACAAACAGACAAAACGGGCTCAGAAACCATAACCGCTCTCCCCTACATCAAAGACATTTCCGAAATGACTGCCAGACTACTCGGACCCCTTGGCATCAGGGTAGCCCACAAACCCACCAACACACTAAAACAGCAGCTAATGAACTTAAAAGACCCTATACAGACAACAAATAAAACGAATGTCATCTACAAAATACCTTGCAAGAACTGTGACAAACACTACATTGGACAAACTGGCAGAAAGCTAGCCACCAGGATACATGAACATCAACTAGCCACAAAACGACATGACCCACTATCACTCGTATCCTTACATACAGATGAGGAAGGACACCACTTTGATTGGGACAACACATCCATCCTAGGACAAGCCAGACAGAGACACCCACGAGAATTCCTAGAAGCATGGCATTCCAACCGGAATTCCATCAACAAACACATTGATTTGGAGCCAATCTACCATCCTCTGAGAAAAAGAACAGGAAATGACATCACCAACGCAGGAAATGACATCATCAACCCAAGGAAACCTAAACGTATAAATAGAAAGCGGGACATAACACCAGCATTTCATCGGAGGCTCACTGTTGATGTTACCTAGAATGGTGACAAAACATCTGGGAACAAACCAGCAAGCTCAGTGAACTAGCTTACATCTCGAACACAATAAAGACCCACTCTCTTGTGGACCGAGAGGAGGAGAGTGCTGTCTTGGAGGTGAAAGGAGGACGTCGGGTTGGCTGTGCACCCTTGCGACCAGTGGATCTTAATGCTGGCTTCGGCCTAACGCTGGTTCAGAGGAGCAGCCAACCTGCAACGATGGCTGCGGCAAGTGCTCGTGCCCCAGGTCAGTGGGTCCGGAACACCATCCGTGTTTCTGTAAAGAAGGTGGATGAAGGTGCACCTGTGGACCGCACCTTCTTCGTGAAGAGGGTCCTGTTGGACTGTTGTGGGTTTGCTGCTGCGGACATTTACTGCCTGCAGGATTTCCCCGGAGGAGGTTTTTACGACGTGACCTTCCGGAGTGCCAAGCTTTGCGAGCGCTTCCTGGAGGTTTTCAAGGAGAAAGGAGGTGAGGGCCCCCTCTCTGTATTGACCGCTGTCCCACTGTTTGTGATGCCAGCGCAGAGGAGCCATATGGTGACTGTACACATGTACAACCCGCATGTGCCAGCAGTTGATGTCCTGACCTTCCTCGGAAGGTATGTGAAGGTGGAAGGGAACCTAACTGACATCGTGGACCCCTTTGGCATCTGGACCAGTAAGAGGCAGGTCAAGGTGACGCTGAGGATGGGCGCAGACGGGAATGTCGCACACCCACCGTCCAGCTTCGCGATCGGCAGGAGCAGGGGCTACCTGACCTATGCAGGGCAACCTAAAGTCTGCCATGCCTGTGGTAGGTCAGGTCACATGGCGGCCGACTGCAAAGCCACCATCTGCAGGGAGGAGGGACACCTTGCAAAGGATTGCCCACGAGAGAGAAGCTGCAACCTTTGCGGGGAAGCGGGCCACTTCTATAGGGCATGCCCGCGGCGGGGTACCACCTACGCCCAGGTCGCCAGCAGGGGCAATGCGGGGCCAGCCCCCCCCGGAGGAGAAGAACGCACCAGGGCCCAGCAAGGACCCCACTAATGTGCAGGAGGGCCAGGCCGTGCAGGATGGGCCCGAGGCCAGCAAAGCACCCCTGCAGGCTCCGATCCCCCCCGACAACCCGAAGCCAATGGAGGCGGCGACAGGCGACCCAGGGGAGGTAACAACAGTCCAGAAAGCGAGGAGGAAGGTGCGTCGACGGGCCCAGGAACCGCAACCATCAGGCGGGAAGAGGCAGCTACAGGGGGGCTATAAGAGCTCCTCTGACGAGGAGGATTCGGAGACGGCCCACCCGAAGCAGAAGTTAAAGGTCTCGAGGGGGAAGGAAAGCAGCACCCCGCTTCCAGGTGACGGGAGGCGTCCTGAGGCTCACTCCGACACCCAGTCAAGTGCCGCTGGAGCACTGGAGGGCCCCCCAGAACTTCCAGGCGGGAAGGAGGAAACAGCGCGTCCCCAGCCTGACCTGGAGCCGGACCCTCCTGCCTCCGCACCCCTGACGTGGGGTTGCCACCCGGAAGGCAGCACGGACGGTTTCCTGAGCCCGGAGAGCGTCCAGCAGTTGGCCCGGGCAATGGGCATGAAGGGGCAGATGGAGGGGCTGGATCTTGGACTTGGGTAGTGTACTGCGGTCACTGCCCACAATGGGGGTACGAATTGCGAACAATAATGTGCGCAGCGTCAAGTCAACCGCGAGATGTGTGTCCACGTTGGCCTACCTGACCACCATCAAGGCGGACCTCCTGTTTCTGCAGGAGTGCGGGATACCGCACCTCGGCAGGTACGGGAAATGGTCCAGCGCCTGGACCTGTGGGCCTTCGATCTGGTCGGGGGAGTAACGACTGTCGCTCCTCGGGCTTGGCTATTCTGCTGCGTGGGCACAACTTCACCATCTCTCAAGTTCAGGAGGTGGTGGGGGGGCGCCTCCTAGGGGCTGACATCACCTACAGGAACGCTCCCCTGAGGCTGATCAACGTGTACGCCCCAGTGGTACGGAGTGAGCGGTTGGCCGTCCTGCAGCGGCTTCCACCCCTGCTGGCTACGTCCAGGCTGGTCATCCTAGGCGGAGACTTCAACTGCATCATTGATGCAGAGGGAAGATCCGGCGTGGGGACAGCGGGTGGGGGGATTCAACTGGACGTCACGTCCAGATTCCTGATGGGCACGGTGAAGGACGCCAAGCTGCTCGACGTCTTCAGCACCCCTGCAGACAGAGCGCAGCAGAGGCACACCTGGTCGCGGCCAGACGGGTCTATCCGCTCAAGGATAGACTTCCTGTTTGTGTCACGGACGTTCTCGGTCAGGTCCACCGGTGTCGAGCCGGTGTTCTTCTCTGACCACTGCCTCCTGCTGGCCGACTGTCACTTACAGGACGACCAGCCGGCTGGCAAGGGGACGTGGAAGCTCAACACGACTCTGTTGACCCCAGAGAATGTCGAAGAGCTTAAGAGGGAGTACGCCGGTTGGAGAACCGTGAAACCCCTCTTTGAGTCTCCAGGCGACTGGTGGGAGACAGTGAAGGAGAACATCAAGAGGTTCTTTGTCCTCAAGGGTGTTCAGAAGGCAAGAGAGAGGCGGAGAAAGCTGACGCGACTCCAGAAAAGGGTGCAGAAACTGCTCCTTCTGCAGTTGATGGGGGTCGATGTCACGGAGGACCTCCGCGAGGTGAGGGGCCAGCAAGCCTCGCTCTTCGCCGCGGAGGCCTCCAGGATAATCTTCCGGTCCAGGGTCCGCTCCGTGGAGCAGGACGAGACGTGCTCGCGTATCTTCTTTCAGAAGGTGCACAAAGAGAGCTCTGTGCTTAGCCGGCTGAAGGAGGACGACGGCTCGGTGACGTCGTCTCGGCCCGACGTTTTGAGGATCAGCAGATCCTTCTATGCCGGACTGTACGACACGAAGCCCACGGACAGCACGGCCACCGAGTCGTTCCTGTCGTCTATCACGGAGGTCTTAGACGACGGCACGAGGGAGTGGCTGGACCGGCCGATATCCCTGGACGAGCTGGCCAGAGCCCTCAAGTCCTTGCAGAGCAATAGGACTCCCGGAAGCGACGGCTTACCGGTCGAGCTGTATTCCGCTCTGTGGGGCCTGGTCGGCCAGGACCTGCTGGAGGTGTACGATAGTGCGCTTCGGGCAGGGGAAATGTGCAAGTCCGTGAGGAAGGGCATCATCACCCTCATTTACAAGAGGAAGGGGGAGAGGGAAGAAATTAAGAATTGGCGTCTCATTTCACTTTTGAACGTGGACTACAAAATCCTGGCCAAGGTCATTGCCAACCGGGTCAGGTCTGTCCTGGAGTCAGTGATTCACCCTGACCAAACCTGTGCTGTGCCGGGCAGGAAGATCGCTGAGAGCCTCGCGCTCATCAGGGATACAATCGCCTACGTACAGGACAGGCGGGTGGACACCTGCCTCATCAGCCTGGACCAGGAGAAGGCCTTTGACAGGGTCTCTCATGCTTACATGAGGGACGTCCTCTCCAAATTGGGGTTCGGGGAGGGCATCCGCAATTGGATCCGGCTGCTCTACGCCAACATCGTTAGCGCAGTCTCGATCAACGGGTGGGAATCAGACAGTTTTCCTGTTAGATCTGGAGTCAGGCAGGGCTGCCCGCTCTCTCCTGCCTTGTTCGTGTGCTGTGTGGAGCCCTTCGCCGCCTCCATCAGGAAGGACGTGAGCCTGAAGGGCGTGACTATCCCAGGCAGCGGAGGCCTTTAGGTCAAGACCTCCCTGTACATGGACGATGTCGCCGTCTTCTGCACCGATCGTCGGTCGGTGAGTAGACTGTTGGACATCTGCGGCCAGTTTGAACTGGCCTCGGGTGCCAAAGTCAATAGGGCTAAGAGTAAGGCCATGTTCTTCGGGAACTGGGACGACCGCTCCTTCATCCCCTTCACCATCAGGACAGACTACCTGAAGGTGCTGGGTGTTTGGTTTGGTGGAGCTGGGGCATGCACTAAGACTTGGGAGGAGCGTATCGCCAAACTTAAGCAGAAGCTGGACAGGTGGACGCTCCGGTCCCCCTCCATCGCGGGTAAGAACCTGGTTGTCAGGTGCGAGGGGCTTTCGGTACTGTTGTATGTGGCGCAGGCCTGGCCTATTACCTGGACCTGCCGCTGCGGTCACCCGGGCCATCTTCCACTTCATTTGGGGGTCGAGGATGGACCGGGTCCGCAGGGACACCATGTACAAAGACCTGGGAAATGGGGGAAAGGGCGTACCGAACGCCACCCTCGCCCTTACGGCTACCTTTGTGTGTGGCTGCATCAAGCTGTGCGTAGATCCTCAGTATGCAAACACCAAGTGTCACTACTTACTGAGGTTCTACCTGTCCCCGGTGTTGCGAAGGATGGGCCTGGCCTCGTTGCCGCGGAACGCTCCGAGTAGTTGGACCGTTCCGTACCACCTGTCCTTCGTGGAGAAATTTTTGAAAGGAAACACCTTTGACCACAAGGCCGTCAGGCAGTGGTCAGCACGTCGTATCCTCAGGACCCTTCGGGAAAAGGAGAGGGTGGATCCCGTCGTGTGGTTCCCCACGCAGACTGCCAAAGTCGTTTGGCAGAATGCCTCATCGCCAGAACTTTCGAACAAGCACAAGGACATTGCTTGGCTGGCGGTGAGAGGGGCTCTGCCAGTGAGATCCTTTATGCATGCCCGGAATCTCTGCACCACTGCACGCTGCCCTCGAGGTGGCTGCGGGGGGGAACGAGACTGTTGATCACCTCCTTCTGGAGTGTGCCTATGCGCAGGAGGTCTGGAGGGGGATGCAGTGGTATTTGTCGAGGTTCGTCCCGAGCAGCTCTGTGATGCGGGACTCCGTGCTCTACGGGCTGTTTCCGGGGACGCACACCGAGACCAACATCAACTGCGCCTGGAGGACCATCAATGCGGTGAAAGACGCTCTTTGGTCTGCCCGCAACTTGCTGGTCTGCCAGCTGAAAGAACTGACCCCGACCGAGTGTTGCAGATTGGCGCACTCCAAGGTCCAGGGCTACGTGCTGAGGGACGCGCTAAAGCTTGGGGCAGCCGCCGCCAAGGCGCGGTGGGGAAAGACCACCATATGAGCCCCCTCGTCCAGAAAAGGGAAAAGAATCCTATCTGGTAATGGGCCCAGCTGGCGCCTTCCCCAACTGGTCAGGGGGCCAACTGGGACTGTGCGGGGTGACGACTGCCGGGGTGGTTTCTTTGCTTTGTTTTTTTTTTCTCTGTTTTGTTTTTTTCCTTTAGTTGGTGTACGTACCCCCGGGTAATCCGGAGTGGCTTGCATGACTGGGTAGGTGTATAAATGTTTTATTTTTTTGTACATTCTATGAATAAAGTATATTTTTTCAAATAAAACAAAAAAAAATCTGTTTCTTAGAACTAAAGAAGTATTCAACACTATCATGTAGTTGGTGATGTGTTGACATCAAGAAACATGGCAAAACTATGGCTATCAGAGGTCAAAGTAATATTTTTGAAGGATCTTTGTGAGAGCTTCTTCAGGACTACTTCTTGATTTTTGAGGGCTATCTTTTGGCTTCCAATGCTCCTTTCTCATTCTCACTAACTCCATTATTTGGTGATATAGTCATATAGTAACATTACTTTCCGTAGTTGTGTTGACTTTTTTGAGATTCTTTTCATTCAGTTGGTAAGATGGCACATTTACTGAAGAATGGTGCACACTTGTGTTATGAAATATTTTTAATGTGAAATCTAAAAATAATATACTTTCATTAAATGTTGGCAATAAATCCCCCATTTCCAATTTCCAAAATGAAAATGTAAACTAACTTGGCATAAGGTAAATTATGGAAATATCTCATATTTACAAACCTGTTAAAAATTCATTGCAATGAGTTGACACTCCCCAATATTTATGGATTTTACTCTGCTAATTTCAAATTTCATATCCCCTTAATAATTCTGCTTAAAGTGAATGCTGACAAACATGGAATGCTGACCTACACAGGTTCAACAAGGTGAAAACAAACAAATAAATCCTGCAGCATTAAGCAAACAACAGATAATGAATTATTTAATTCACATATAGTTCTCATTCCAATGATTCTTCCAAGCTAATGCACCACCTCGCATGTTAACACACACTTCAATGAGATATAGATTAGATAGACCAAAGGATCATTTATTGAGATTCTTTGATCCTGTATTAAAATGCCAATCTCTTCAGACTTTTCATTATTGTGTATGTGCTACAATTGTCAAGAAGTCCGAATCATCCATCTTTATGAACACAATTTTGGGAAATTGCGTCAAATATTGGGATCATGGAGTCACTACAGTGTGGAACCAGGCCATTTGGCCCATTAAGTCCACACGCCCCTTCAGAAGAGCATCCACCCAGACCCACCCCCTGTAATCCTGCCTTTCCCATGGCTAATCCATGTAGCTTGCACATTATGGGCAATTTAGCATGGCCAGTCAGAACAGTGGGAGGAAACTGAAGCACCTGGAAGAAACCCACACAGGCATGAAGTGAATTTGCAAATTCCACACAGTCACCTGAGGGTGGAATCAAACCCATGTCCCTGGTGCTGTGAGGCAGCGGTGCTAACCATTGAGTCACTGTGCCATCCTTCACCTTGAATGAAGCTGAACTAACACAGTTTGAATGGTTCAAATTTAGTAGATGATGAACTAAGAAAAGAGTTTTCATTTGAAAATCTGACAAATGAAGCCAAATTGTAAGAATTCCAAGCATTTTCCCAAATTTCAAATGAATATTATTCTTTTGGCTTCACGGCCACAAATTTGTTGCACTCAGCCTGTTTCTCCCCATCATTCCTATGAAATACAGACAAACAAAATGAAATGAGCCAGGATGTCATGTTGCAGATTAATAAGACTTTAGTTAGACCACAGTGCGAGTATTGCATTCAGTTCTGGTTGCCACATTACAGGAGGGATGTGGCAGCTTTGGAGACGGTACAGAGGAGGTTTTCCAGGATGCTACCTGGATAAAGAAAATCTTTCAGAAATATTAGTATAAGTGAAGACATAATACTTGAAAATTTAACTGGATTGAAATTTCATAAATCCCCTGGACCAAATTATTTTCACCTTAGACTAACAAAGGAGCTAGATTGAGAGAGAGAGAGTGGATGCAAATGGTGATTATCTTTCAAATTTCTATGGATTTTGGAGAGGTTCCTGTAGAGTGAAAAATAGCAGATCTAGTCCCACTATTTAAGAATGGAGAAGAAAGAGTGAAGAACTCCAGTCCTTTTAGTTTGGCATCAATAGTCAAGGAAATGTTAGAGTCTATTAGATAGGAAGTAAAAACTGGAAATTTAGAAAAGAATGGTAAAAGGTGAATACATTCAACATGGATTTCTAACATGAAATAATGTTTGACAAACTAGGTGGAGTTTTTGGTGGATAGTAATTAAATGATTGGTAAAGGAGATGTAATGTATGTGAATTCCCAGAAGGTCCTACACAGGAAGTTAGGAAATAAAATTAGAGCACACGGGATTTGGAAAAAAATATACTAGTATGGATTGAACTAAATAACAGACAGAAAGCAGATATTAGGAAAAAAATCCATAATTCTCAGCATGACCAGATCTTACTCGTGGAGTTCTGTGAGGATTAAAGTTAGTCCACAGCTGTACACAGTCCATATAAATAATTTGGATGTGGCCACCGATTGTAGTATTTGCAAATTTACTGATGAAACCAAACGGGATGGATGTGTGTATGATGCAAGGAGGCTTCAAGAAATCTTGGAGAGGCCAAGTGAATGCACTAGAACATGATAGATGGAACATAATGTGGAATAAGTGTGAAGCTTTCATTTTGATATAAAAATTGAGAAAGCTAGAATATTTCTTGAATGGTGAGAAGTTGGGAAATGCAAGTGTCAAAAGAGACTGGGCCTCCTAACTTATGGGTCACTAAATGTTAGCTTGCAAGTGCAGTGAGCAATAAGGAAATCAAATGATATGTTGGGCTTCATTGCAAAGAAGTTGAAGACAGAGGAGTTGCTGTAATTGCATAAAGCCTTGGTCAGACTTCAACTGGAGAGCTGTGTACAATTTTGGTTGGCTTATCTAAGGTGGTATATATTTGCCATAGAGGGAATGGAAAAAAGATTCACTAGATTAAATTCCTGTGGCTCAGTGGTTAGCACTGCTGCCTCACAGTGCCCGGGATCTGGGTTGAATTCCAGCCCTTGGGCAACTATCTGCATGGATCTTGCACATGCTCCCTATGTCTGTGTGGGTTTCCTCTCAGAATCCAAAGATGTGCGGGTTAGATGAATTGGCCATGTTAAATTGCCATAGCATCAGGGATTTGCAGGCTAGGTGTATTGGCTGTTGGAAATGCAAGGTTAAAGAGTATGGATTGATCTGAGTGGGACAGTGCGGGCTGAATGGCCTGCTTTCACACTGTAGGGACTCTACGATTATGTGATGGGATTGTCCTATGAGAAGAGTTTGAGGAAAACGGCTATGTACTCCCTAGAGCTTTGAAGCATGAAGGGAAATCTCTGTTATTTACAAAATTCTTGCAGAGCAATAACATTGTGGAAGTAGATCAGATATTTCTGTTTACAGGTGAGGCTAAAATCAATGGATGTAATCTCAGGATAAGAGATACTGACTTCAAAAGGAATTTCTTTTGTCAGGAGATGATATATCTTTAGAATTCTCTGTCCCAGAGAGTTGTGGAAGCTCAATCATTGAGTATGTACACAAGAGCAGTCGATAGATTTCTGGATACTCAAGGGATTTGGAAATAGTTCGGGAAAATGGCAATGAGGTAACTGATCTAAATGAATGGCAGAGCAGATTCGATGAGTGAAATGACCTACTCCTGATCCAATGTTCATCTAAAACAAGGCCCTTGTTGCAACCCTCCTCCCCCAAATCACTCCATAGCAACAGGATCCACTGTCATCTACACCACCCCCACCCTCCACCAACCCACCAGCCAAGGCCCATGGCTTAGTGCCCATTCCAGCCAAGCCCTGGGTGATTCATAACCACCACAACACCCCAACCCCTAATATCAACAACTGTATCAAAAATAATCCAAATTTATCCACTCTCTCAATAGTTAATATACTCCAATCCAGGCAACATCCTGGAAAACCTCTTTGGCACCCTCTCCGTAGCCCCTATATCCAACAGAGTAGCAACCAGTACAGCATACAATAATCTGAATGTGGTCTGACTAAAGTTTTATACAGCTGTAAAATGACTTGCCAACTTTTATACTCAATGCCCCTTACACCTTATCCACTTGTGTTGCCACTTTCAGGGAGCTATGGACTCACACCCCCAGATCCCTCTGCATCTCAATGCTCCTAAGGGTCCCACCGTTTACTATATATTTTCTTGTCTCCTCTTTTCCTGCATTTGACCTCCCAAAATGAATCACTTTATGCTTATCCAGATTAAACTCCATCTACCATTTCTCCACCTAATTTTCCAACTGATCTTGTTCCTGCTGTATCCTTAGACAATTTTCCTCACTGTCTACAGCTCCACCAATTTTTGTGTCATCTCCAAATACACTAATCAGATCATTTACATTTTCATCCGAATCATATATTACAAACAACAGAGGACCCACCATGACCCTTGAGAACAACTCCATAAATACCCTCTGTCTTCTCCGTAACCAAACCAATGTTGTATCCAGTTTACCAACTCACTGTGAATGCCATGTGTCTTAGTCTTTTGGACCAACCTGCCATTAGAGACTCTGTCAAACACCTTAACAAAGTCCGTGTACACAATATCCACTGCCTTACCCTCAGCAATCATTTTCATTGCTTCTTCAAAAAAACTCAATCAAATTTTTGAGACAGGACCTACCCCATGCAAAGCCATGCTGACTTTCCCTAATAAGGCCATCCTTTTCCAAATGCAGGTAAATCCTGTCCTGAGGATTCTTCCCAGTAATTTCCCAAAGTTGATATAAGGCTCACTTGCCTATCATCCTGAATTATCCTTAAACCCTTCTTAAACAATCTCCAGTGTTTTGACACCTTGCCTGTGGCTAGACAAGGTACAAAGATCTCTGTCAAGGTCCCTGCAATCTCTTCTGTTGCCTCCCTCAATAACCTGGGATAGATTCCATCAGGCTCTGGGAACTTATCCACCTTAATATTTTTCAAGATACCCAACACTTGCTTCTTCTTAATATTGATGTGTCCTAGAATATCAACATTCCCCTCCCTAATCTCAGCATAATCCGTGTCCTTCTCTTTGCTGAATACCAATGCAAAGTAGTTGTTAAGGATCTGCCCATTTCCTTTGGCTCCATGCATAAGTTCCTTCCTTTATCCTTTGTCCTTGAGTGGCCCACACTTTCCCTAATTAGTCTCATGCTCCTAATATACGTATAAGTTGCTTGGGATTCTTCTTATTCCTACTTACTAAGACATTTCATGGCCCTTTTCAGCCCTCCTAATTCCTTGTGTAAGTTATTTTCTGTTTCCTTTACATTCTTCAAGGGCCTTATCTGATTTCACTTTCCTAAATCCTACACATGCTTCCTTTTACTTTTTGACTAATCTTTCAATATTATTTCAAGTTATGTGGTGAAAGAATGGAGCTAGAAGATTCCACACATTAAAACAAAACAAGTCTTTTATGTAGGAGTCAAACAGAGAAAACACTGAATACAATCAATCTAAAACCTAGAATCAACATTAGGGGAGGTGATAACCTCGTGGTATTATTGCTAGACTGTTAATCCAGAAACTCAACTAATGTTCTAGGGTCCCAGGTTCCGATTCTGCCACGGCAGATGGTGGAATTAAGAATCCACTGATGACCATGAATTGCTGATTGTTTGGAAAACCCCATCATAGTACTGTAGACCCACAGTAATGTGGTTGACTCTTAAACTACCCTCTGAAATTGCCATTTAGTTGCACCAATCAATTGTACAAAATCTTATCAAAAAAATGAAACTGGATAGGTCACTGGGCATCAACCCAGGCAAAATGGAATTAACAACAGCAGAAATGGCCCTGCCGACCCTGTAAAGTCCCTCTCATTAACATCTGTGTGTTAGTGCCAAAACTGGGAGAGCTATCTCACAGACTAGTTGAGCAACAGCCAGACATAGTCATACTCACAGAATCATACCTTACAGACAATATCCCAGACACCACCATCGGCATTCCTGCTGATCCCACTGGCAGGACAGACCAGCAGAGATGGCGGCACAGTGGTACACCGTCAGGAGGGAGTTGCTGTGGGAGTTCTTAACATTTACTTTAGGCCCAACAAAGTCTCATGGCTCCAGGTTAAACATGGGCAAGAAAATGTCCTGCTGATTACCACATGCAGTCCTCCCTCAGCTGATGAATCAGTACTCCTCAATGTTGAACAACACTTCGCACTGAGGATGGCAAGGCACAAAATGTACTCTGGGTGGATGATTTTAAAGTCCACCACCAAGCGTGGCTCGGCAGCAGCACTACTGATCAAGGTGGTCGGGCCATAAAGGACATAGCTGCTGGACTGGGTCTGCTAGACAGGTGAGGGATCCAACAAGAAAGAAAAACATACTTGACCTCATCCTTACCAATCTACCAGCTGCAGTTGCATCTGTCCACGACCGTATCAGTAAGAGTGACCATTGCACAGTCCTTGTGGAGACAAAGTACTGCCGTCACATTTAGAATAAACTCCATTATGTTGGATGGCACTGTCACTGTGCTAAGTGGGGCAGACTTCGCACAGACCTAGCGACACAAGACTGGGTATCCATGAGGTGCTATGGGCCATCAGCAGCAACAGAGTTATACTCCAGCACAATATGTAACCTCATGACCTGCATATCCCCCTCTCAACCATTACCATTAAGGCAGGGATCAACCCTGGCTCAACGGAGAGTGCAGGAAGGAGCAGAAACAGGTATATCTGAGGATGAGGTATCACCCCGGTGAAGCCACCAAACAGGACAATGTGCACACCAAGCAGCATAAGCAGCAAGTGATAGATGGAGCTAAGCGATCCCACAACCAACGGATCAGATCTAAGCTCTGCATTTCTGCCACATCCAGTTGTGAATGTTGGTGGACAATTAAATAACTCACAGGAGGAGGAAGCTCCACAAATATCTCAATCCTCAATGACGGAAGAGTCCAGCACATCAGTACAAAAGACAAGGTTGAAACTTTTGCAGCAATCTTGAGCCAGTTGATTAATCCATCTCTACCTCCTCCAGTGGTACCCAGTATTACAGATATCAGTCTTCAATCAATTCACATGATATGAAGGAATGGTTGGATACACAGGATACTGCACACACTACAGTTCCTGATAACATTCCAACAATAATACTGAACACTTGTGCTCTAGAACTTGCCACTCCCCTGGCTAAGCTGTTCCAATACAGCCACAACACTGGCATCTACCCAACAATGTGGAAAATTGCCAAGATATGTTCTGTGCGTAAAAAGCAGGACAAATCCAACCCAGCCAATTATTACCCCATCAGTCTACTCCCCAACATCACTGAAGTGATGGAAGTGTCATCAATAGTGTTATCAAGCAGCACCTGCTCAGCAATGACCTGCTCAGTGATGTCCAGTTTGGGTTCCACCAGGACCACTCAGCTCCAGACATCATTACAGCCTTGGCTCATATATGGGCCAAAGAGCTGAAGTCCAGAGGTGGGGTGAGAATGACAGCCCTTGACATTAAGGCCTCATTTGACTGAGTGTGGCATCAAGAAGCCCCAGCAAAACTGGAATCAATGGGTATCGGGGGCAAACTGTCCAGTAGTTGGAGTCATACCTGACACATAGGAAGATGGTTGTGATTGTTGGACATATGTAATCTCAACTCCAGGACATCTCTGCAGGAGTACCTAAGGGTAATGTCTAAGGCCTAACCATCTTCACCTGCTTCATCAATGACCTTCCCTCCATCATAAGGTCAGAAATGGGATGTTCACCGATGATGCATAATGTTCACATCTCCTCAGATACTGAAGCAGTCCACGTTCAAATGCAACAAGATTTGGACAATAACCAGGCTTGGGTTGACAAGTGGCAAGTAACACTCACACCACACAAATGCCAGGCTATAACCATCACTAATAAGAGACAATCTAACTACTGCCCCTTCACATTCAATGGTGTTACCATCATTGAATTCCTCACTATCAACATTCTGAGGAGTTATCTTTGACCAGAAACTTAACTGGGCTCACCCCATAAACATAGTTGCTACAAGAGCAGGTCAACGGCTAGAAATTCTGTAGTGAATAACTCACTTCTGACAAATCCTGTCCACCAGCTACAAAGCACAGGTCAGAAGTGAGGATGGAATGGTCTCCACTTGCCTGAATGAATGCAGCTCCAGCAACCCTAAAGAAGCTTGAAACCTTGCAGGGCAAAGCAGCCCACTTGATTGGTATTACATCCACAGGAATTCCCTCCACCACCACTGATGCTCAGTTACAGCAATGTGCGCTATCTATAAAAAACACTGAAAAAATTCACCAAAGATCCTCAGACAGCACCTTTCAAACTCACAATCACTTTCATTTAGAAGGACAAAGGCAGCACATATATGAACAGCATCACCCTCAAATTCTCCCCCAAGCTACTCACCAGCCTGATGTGGAAATATAATGCCATTCCTTCAAAGGTCAAAATCCTGGAATTTTCTTCCTAGTGGTAACAAGGATCAACCCACGGCAGGTGGACTGCAGCGGTTCAAGAAGACAGCTCACCTCCACCTTCTCAAGAACAACTAGGGACAGGCAATAAATGCTAACCAGCCAGCGATGCCCACATCCGACAAATGAATATAAAAAACCCCACAAATTGCAGTGAATTACAATCTATAAATATTAAATGGCAGCTATAACCAAGATAAATCTTCTGAATTGACTTGGAAGTCTATTCAGCACAGATGTGATCAATCTATTTCACAAAATCCTTTAAAATTTGGATTACCTCACAACAGATTGGAGCTCATTTTCTTCTACGAATTATACTGAGCCCCAACCAGAAGTAATGCATCTCTAATCCAAGCTCCCCAAGCAATCTTCTCAAAAATAATACACATAGTCAAAACCTTGTTAACTTTGCTCATGATAGCCTAGGTAGTGTAGATCTACTAATAGTAGCTCCAAATAACAGAAACATCTGCAACAACTGAACATTTGTCCATAATGAGAAGGGTCAGCTTTCTTTTTCTGTTTCTCTTTTACAGTTTCCCTTTTCATTCATGGTCTGTGTGAAAAAATGCAAGCTTTGAAACCATAACTTCTATCACAGACATGAAGAGCATACTTGGAAATTTGATCTGAAAAAACAGCAGGTGATAAATCAGGATACGTGTTAATTTAGAGACATTTCCCCAATACCTCCTCTAAATCTCTCACCAGAGATCCCAGGTGAAAATTCCAGGTGATAATTTTGGTTAATGCTTCAAAAAGATGCTGGAGCAAGACCTCTGGTATCAGAAACATTGCCTTTTAAAGAAAGGGAAAGAAAGGTAACCAATTCATAATCAGCAAGGTCCCAAAAGTAGCAATGAGTTAATGGCCACTGAGGTGTTTTATTGGTGCCTATTAAAGAATAAGTTTTGACTAGAACACACGTTAAAAACTTGTTTTCTTTGAGATAATGACAAAGGGTTTGTTGAGGGTATAGAACGAAAGGTTTGCAAGATTTTCATTTGCTTGGTGCTTTTCACAATCTTGGCATTTTACAGTTAATTCGGTATTTTGAAGTGGGCCTTCTTGGAAAATTGGGTATTTTGGGAAAAGGCAATTGATGTGATAATACAATTCCTCCAAAGAGATTTTACAGAAAGTAAGAAAAAGTAAGAATTGGTAGAAACAAGTGCTGAATCTGTCAACTAGTAAAACCCAGAGAGCAGCGGTACAGTGATTATCATCAGTCTGGTGGAATTTACAGACAGGAGCCTGTCTTGGGACTTCTTTTGTTCAGTTTCTTCATAAATGGCCTGCAGTTAGGAATCAGAAGTTAGAAGTACAGTGGCCAAATCTGTGGATAATGCAAAGGTAATGAAGTTGCTAGGTTGAACAAAATAACTCGCAGAAAGGTAGTAGATGTAGCAAATACGCTGCATATCGGTTCAAAAAGGTCAGTGTTGGGCTATTACCTGTGTGGATAGAAACTAATGGATCAGATTTTCATGAAGGAGATGGAAAAGATGAGTTGAGAAACTTCCTGATTCTGCAACCCTGATTTCATTAAGGAGGCCCCAATGAGGTGGGAATGTCACCATATCTGGAGGCAGTTTCAAAGTGGCAATGGGTTTAGGTAGATGGGGACGGTAGCAAATTGAAAGGCCCATCTCTCATTTCTGGACTTTGAGCCTAACTGTAATTATGACTGACAGGTCCTCAAGCCCTCACTCCTCATGCAAGCATCTCTCATGCCCTCTCCATTTCTCCACATCTCCCATGTCCACCAATCTCCATCCTTGTCCGTCCATGTATCCTTCATACCCACTCTCCTAGTATTCAACACAAGGACAATCATTGAGCCATTGGCATGTTAGAGCAATTTTCTTCTAGTCCATACTGCTGGACTCTCATATGGTCTGCAGCAATGTACACTTCCAAGATTCATAAACAGCAGAGACACTAGCATCTTCGGGAGGCCAGCAAGGATGATAAAATTAACTGACAGCTCCAAGTTGAAAGGGTTCATAAACGATTTACAAGTATAATGATAGGACTGAAGGATTTGAGCTCTAGCGAGAGGCTGAATAGGCTGGAGGTTTTATCCCCCCTGGAGTGTCGGAGGCTGAGGGGTGACCTTACAGAGGTTTATAAAATCATGAGGGGCATGGATAAGGTATGATGCTAAGATCTTTTTCTCAGGGTATGATAGTCAAAAACTAGAGTACATAGGTTTAAAGTGAGAGGGGAAATATTTAAAATTGATCTGAGGGCTAACATTTTCTTGCAAAAGTGGTCCGTGTGTGAAACAAGCTGCCAGAGGAAGTGGTGGAGGCTGGTACAATTGCAACATTTAAAAGGCATATGGATGGGTATATGAAGAGGAAGGGTTTAGAAGGATATGGGCCAAATGCTGGCAAATGGGACTAGATCAGTTTTGGATATCTGGTTGGCATGGATGAGTTAGTCTGAAGGGTCTGTTTCCATGCTACAGGATCATAAGACTGTAAGACATAGAAGCAGAAATTAGGCCATTAGTCTGCTCCGCCATTCAACTATGGCTGATAAGTTCCTCAACCACATTCTCCTGTTTTCTCCCCATAACCGTTAACCCCTTGATAATCAAGAACCTATCTATCTCAGTCTTAAATGTACTCAATGACCTGGCCTCTGCAGCAGTGAATTCCATAGATTCACTACTCTCTGGATGAAGTAGTTTCTCCTTATCTCCATTCTAAAAGGTCTTCCTTTTACTCTAAGATTGTATCCTTGGGTCCTAAACTCTCCCACCAATGGAAGCATCTTCCCAACATCTACTTTGTCCAGGCCATTCAGTATGCTGAAAGTTTCAATTAGATCTCAGTCAAGTATACATAAGATTGAGATATGAAAAGTTTGAAGTTCATATTATTTATATTTTAGCTGCCTGTGCTTCATAAGTCATAGGAACAGCAGTTTTGATTTCGAAGAACATTTGTGAATGTCATTTGAAGTAGACAATTTGAGTACAGGTAGTTCTCCTATAACACGATAGTTGTGTTCTTGTGTGACCTCACGCTACAGCAAATCGCCAATAAATATCATGTTATAGGGAAATTGTTATACCTGTACAGCAGAAAGATTCATTATCCAAACACCGTCCACTATTCATCAATCGTGTTACAGCCAATTCTCGTTGCTGAAACATGCGTTAAAGCAGAACTACCCGTATCACTGAAAAAAAACACATTGCATTGAACAACAGTTTGCAAAAATACCAACTCAACAGAAAAACCTTAATGTGAGGAGAGAGCTATTTTGTTGAACTCTGCTTGGTAGAAGCACCTCTACCAATTAGGCAGTTGGGGGTGTGAGAGATGAGGGCTAGAGGACCTGTTTTTCTGACAACTAGGATGAAATTTCCAACCTGACATGTCCCACCCTGACATGCTCAATGCTTTCTATGCTCGGTTTGAGCAGAATACCATCCTTGGAACATCTGGACAACAAAGACACCTATATCAGACTTCTGCTTGTTGACTACTGCTCTGCCTTCAATACCATGATCCCCTCCAGACTGATCTCAAAACTGCAAGACCTTGGTCTCAGCTCCACCCTCTGCAACTGGATCCTCAACTTCCTGTCCCACAGACCAAAATCAGTGAGGATAGGTAACTGTACCTTCTCCACAATAACATTCAACACTGGAGCCCCCCACAAGGATGGGTCCTCAGCCCCCTACTGTACTCCCTGTACACCTACAACTGTGTTGTCAAATTCTGAATGAACGCCATTGACAAGTTCACTGATGTCACCACCATAGTGGTATGGCTATCTAACAACAATGAATCAAAATACAGAAGGGAGATAGAGGGCTTGGTGACGTGGTTCAATGAAAACAATCTGTCTCTCAATATCAGCAAACTAAAGAACTGATCATCGACTTCAGACAGAAAGGAGGAGAACACACTCCTATCTACATCAACGGAATTGAGGTTGAGAGAGTGAAAAGCATCAAGTTCCTTGGAGTGATGATAACTGACAACCTGTCCTGAACTCTCCACGTAAATGCAACAGTCAAGAAGGCACAACAACACCTCTTCTTCTGTAGGCAGCTCAGGGAATTTGGCTTGTCCTTAAGGTCCCTCACCAACTTCTACAGATGCATCACTGAAAGCAAACTGTCCAGGTGCGTAACGGCCTGTTACGACAACTATATTGCCCAAGAATGTAAGAAACTACAGAAGGTGTTCTGCTCAGAAGCCAACCCTCCATCCATGGACTCCATTTACACAGCTCACGGCCAACATCATCAAAGACCCATCGCACCCTGGTAATGATCTCTTACAACCTCTTCTGTCAGGCAGAAGATACAGAATCTTGAACATACACACAAGCAGGTTCAGAATCAGCTTCTTTCTGGCCATTATCAGACTTTTGAATGGACTTTTGCCTCAAATAATGTAACCTGCAATGTAACCTGTATACCTCTAAGTCTTTTTGATCTGTACGTCCTTTGCTTGCTGTGACCGCCTGTATGGCTCATAAACAATTGTATTCATTAGAGTTTAGAAGAGTGAGGGGAGATCTAATAGAAACTTACAAGATAATGTATGGCTTAGAAAGGGTGGATGCTGGGAAGATGTTTCCGTTAGATGGGGAAACTAGGACCCTTGGGCACAGCCTTAGAATTAGAGGGGGTAAATTTAAAACAGAAATGAGGAGACATTTCTTCAGCCAGAGAGTGGTGGGCTTGTGGAATTCATTGCCATGGAGTGCAGTGGAGGCTGAGATGTTAGATGCCTTCAAGGCAGAGATCAATAAATTCTTGATCTCACAAGGAATCAAGGGCTACGGGGAGAGTGCAGGGGAGTGGAGTTGAAATGCCCATCAGCCATGATTTAAATGGCAGAGTGGTCTCGATGGGCCAAATGGCCTTACTTCCACTCCAATGTCTTATGGTCTAAACAAAGCTTTTCACTGTATTTTGGTACATATGACAATAAAATCAAAATCAAATCACTGTTCTGTTTCTCCTCCTATAGATGCTTCTGGACTGAGCTTCTCCAGCATTTTCTGTTTTTATTTCTGAAATAACTCCACAGAGGTCAGTATCCCATCACCAAATTACTCTTCATTTACAGAGAGTCCTTGACACTGATCCATTTCCCTCAGAGTCAGCTGTCAGAGCTACTAGAACCTCTGACACCCCTGTTTATATCCATCAGCCAGGGTTCCCTGACTGCACCAGGTTCACAGCCCCAAGCAGGGAACTCATATTTTGTGCCGTCTAACCTGGCTGACCTCCCTACAATCTCTACAATTTCAGCATTCACTAACCACTAACTTATTTTGCAGTTGTACCATCCCTACCTCTGAGCCAGGATACGTAGTTTCAAACCTCACCGGCCTCAGAGTGTGTAGTAACATCTCTGAACAGGTCAATTAGAAAGTATCAGGCCCCTTTACACCAAAGGAAAGTTGGGGAAATTCTGGTCTTGAGCTACCTGAATATGTCTTGAAAATTTCTTTGGAGCATCGGAGGCCTAGGGGTGACCCTATACAGGTTTATAAAATCATTATAAAATTATGATGTTAGATTAGATAGCCAAGGTCTTTTCCCTGGGGTTGGGAAGTCCAAAACTAGAGGGCATAGGTTTAAGGCAAAAGAGGCATGATTTTAAAAGGATAATTACAACATTTAAAAGGCTTCTGGATGGGTATATAAGTAGGAAATGTTTAAGAGGGAGAGAGATAATGGGAACTGCAGATGCTGGAGATTCCAAGATAATAAAATGTGAGGCTGGATGAACACAGCAGGCCAGCATCAGAGAGAATGATGAAGGGTCTAGGCCCGAAACGTCAGCTTTTGTGCTCCTGAGATGCTGCTTGGCCTGCTGTGTTCATCCAGCCTCACATTTTATTAATGTTTAAGAGGGATATGGGCCAAATGCTAGCAAATAGGGTGAGAATAATTTTGCTTACCCGGTTGGCATGGACAAGTTGGATTGAAGGGTTCTGTTTCGGTGCTGTATGACTCTACTCGATTCTTAGTGTTGGGTCGAATTTTGGCACACGTGAGAATTAGTTTCTGAAGGACGGAATATTGGTTGTTGGTTAGAGGAACACTGGACGAGTCGAGCCTGAAGTGACAAAGGTATGAATGAAGATTTTTTTGTAAAAGGTAGTGGAGGTGAGTTACGGGCAGGCAATGTTGTGGAAGTAGACGCTCTAGAATTGTAATCGATGGAAAGTGAGTTAGCAATTAAGTCAGGACTGAATGGATCATCAAAGTAGTGGAAAGATCGCACTAGCCTGAGATAGTCACTGACAATAAATGAGGCTGCCAGTAGGGGCTGTGAACGCATTCTTAAAAGAGCCATCCAGAAGAAGAAATGCCAGCACAAAGTCAGAGTTTGAGTTCAAATTAAGAAGTTGCCACCCAGTTGCTTGTAAGACACTTTTTCACAATTGGGTTGCGCTGACCGAGACTACTTGCATTGTCCCTTTATTGACAGTCGTGGGTGGGGAAGGGGCCGAAAGACCCGTCACGTCAGAGATTTCAGTTAGAAACTCGGGGAAGGAGGAAAGAAAGACGCGAAAGTTCCGAGGAGCTGGGAGCAGCGAATCACACCGCAGATCAAAGAGATCATTTCCTTGCACGGTGAAGCGGGGCGACGTGTAAATTACAAATGTAAGGTTTAAAGTGTATGTGAGCGGAGTTGCAGTAGTTTGGGCTGTTTGTGGGAAGTTTCCATTCTCCGATCTGTTCAGCAGAATTTCACTGACAGTCCCACCAATAAAAATAACACGTACGAGAAAGGAGCTTTTAAACAGTTGGCGTTTATCTGTCTGCAGCGCAGGTTCCACTACCGGGTTGTGACAGACCAGATATCCCATTTGGCAACGCTTCAAACTTAGAGCTGAACATTAATGAATAGAAAATGCAGGGACAGGGAGCGGACGGGCGGGGGAGGGTAGTCACGGGGAACTCTGACATCCGGCTGAGTCCAGTGGCGATGGGGAGGCGTTGGGGTTAGTGTTGTTGCAACAGGGGAGACAGACGGACAAACACACACGGGGGAGGGGGGGACACAGGGTTTGCAAAGTGTGGACTCCAGCCACCCAAATCCAAACTGGCGGCAGAAGCCGAGAGCTCCGGTTCTGATCACGGGAATGGTATGTAATACACCACCTCAATTCAATGCTCTCTCTATTTAAAAAGAAAGTTTAATCCACACAGCCACGAAGAATTAAATACTTTTAACGAGTTAAGTTGTCCGGAGACGATTCTGGGTCGAATGTCAAATAAATACAGATGCAAAACTCAGTTATTGTGATCTGCCTATATCTTCCCCAATGTGGGGAAGTGAAATAGCGTTGGTTTATTTGTTTTTAAACTAACGACAGCATAATTTTCCGAAGTTAAGATAGGAACCGCGGCCGAAGTGAAAAACTACAGTTATTTTCTTCAATATACTTTATACTAAATCACCATTATATGTTGCTGAAATATTTCACTTGGTTTATTTATGAAATGTTTAAAAATGCCATATCTGCTGTACAAATTCTGGTCTGTTAGTTAATTGTTTTGAACACTAGTCAGATTTTTTGCTTTATTTGGATGGTCTTGATTTGGAACGCCTCTGCAAATGTCTATTTTTGTCGATGTTTGATCTACCTGAACTTGAGAATGCAGCATTGCAGTGAAGAGTTCACTAGGGAGAAAAGTTCCATTTCTATCAAGTCATCACTGCGGCACATTCACCTCGGCAGAACCTGATTGCCTGGATAAGAGAGAGTGAATGATTCTTGTCATCAAGCTCTCGGTAGCCACCATCGTTCTTTCTAAATCCTCAGTGAAAATGTTGAGTCCCTAATGAAATTTAGTGAGGTACTGTCTGACACCAAAGGTATCCACATAAAATGTTGGATTAAGTAAGGATAAGTATTCATTCATATTTACCTAGGGCCTTCACCGTTGTCTGTCCAAAACGCTTCATGGAGCCATTGCAAGATATGACACGATAGGATATGTAGGGTCAAGTATCTAAATCCTGGACGTCGCAAAGATTTTTAAAAAACTGCACATGCTGTAATCCAAGGCAGACAAACAGGAGGCTGGAAGAACAGAGCAAGCCAGGCAGCATCTGGAGGAAAGGAGATGCCAACATTTCGGGGATGACCTTTCTCCTGTCCCAAAGAAGGGTAATACCTGAAATGTTGGCTTCTCCTTTCCTCCAGATGCTGCATGGATTGCTGTGTTCTTCCAGCCTCCAGTTTGTCTATCTGGAAATCTTGAAACACTGTCTACAAGAAACCAAATAAGGTGCAGAAATGTATGGAGAGAATTCCAGAACTTCATGGGGGTTCAACCTGCTAAGGTACACTCACTAATGGTGTCACAATTAGAATTGGTAATGCACAAGAAGCCAGAGTCAGGAGAACAGTGAGGTTGAGGAGATTTAGAGATGGGTTGGGGCAACACCATGAAAGGATTGGAAGAGAGAGGCTGCTGCAGGTTAAAACACAGGCAACAGAGATTTGGCTGACCTCCAGTTCAAACAGAAGGTAAAACTCAGGAAGCCAGGATGATTGAGTCTTCAGGGAATAAAGGCATCAATGAGATTTAGCAGCAGATGAGCTGAGCAAGTAGTGAAATTGAATAATGTTACATGAGTGAAAGTAAGTGGCATTCATGATGGCACAAAGAGGAGCTTTGAAACTCATTTCAGGATGAAAGCAATACTGTCATTTAATATTTTTTCTGGCACGATTAACATTAACCTGCAACTTTTAGTGGATATCAGAATACTGAACAACTAGATTTTCCTCTGCTTTCAAAGCGGTAAAATTTAGATTTGCATTTAAAAATAAGAATGTTATCTAATGGAAAAAAATCAGCATTGTAATGGTAAAGGAAAGAATGACTGACACTGCTTTGGAAGTAAATGAACAGCATTCAAAATAATATTTCAGATTGCCTTACAATAATGCATTATTTAGTTAAAGAAACCAAACATAGATTCAGGAATTGTTAACACTTGTTTTACAAGTAGAGTTAAAACAGTCAACGATTGCACCATACAGATTGCAAGGTCTCTGCTTGATTCTGATATCTAACAAACCTTCTCTGAATTGCATCCATGCAAGAATATCTCTGCTTAAATAAGGAAACCAAAATTGCACATAGTACTCTGGGTGTGGTTTCATTAATGCCCTCTACAGCTGAAGCAAGCCTTCCCTACTTTTATACTCTACCTGTTTAGTAATAGAGGACACCATTCTCTTTGCTGTACCTGCGGGCTAATTTTTTTATTTCATCATGTCCACATTTTGTAGTCCGTCTTGATTTAAGTAATATTAATTTCATGCTTTTAGATCTTTCCTATCAAAGTTGGTAGACTCTCATTTTTTGACACTGCTCGCGTTTCCCAAATTCTTGCTCACTGAATTAAATCACCAGTGTTAACGAGTTTTGAGAAGATTTGTAGCTCAGGTTGAGGTTCTGGATGTGAGTTTGCTCGCTGAGCTGGAAGGTTAGTTTTCAGACGTTTCGTCACCATTCTAGGTAACATCATCAGTGAGCCTCCAAGGAAGCACTGGTGTTATGTCCCACTTTCTATTTATCTGTTTAGGTTTCCTTGGGTTGGTGATGAAATTTCCTGTTCTTTTTCTCAGAGGATGGTAGATTGGCTCCAAGCCAATGTGTTTGTTGATGGAGTTGGAATGCCATGCTTCTAGGAATTCTCGTGCGTGTCTCCGTTTGGCTTGTCCTAGGATGGATGTGTTGTCCCAATCAAAGTGGTGTCCTTCCTCATCTGTATGTAAGGATACGAGTGATGGTGGGTCATGTCGTTTTGTGGCTAGTTGATGTTCATGTATCCTGGTGGCTAGCATTCTGCCAGTTTGTCCAATGTAGTGTTTGTCACAGTTCTTGCAAGGTATTACATCCATCCTAGGACAGGCCAAACAGAGACACGCATGAGAATTCCTAGAAGCATGGCATTCCAAGCGGAACTCCATCAACAAACACATTGATTTGGAGCCAATCTACCATCCTCTGAGAAAAAGAACAGGAAGTGACATCACCAACACAGGAAATGACATCACCAACCCACAGAAACCTAAACAGATAAATAGAAAGTGGGACATAACACCAGCGTTTCATCAGAGGCTCACTGATGCTGTTACCTAGAATGGTGACGAAACGTCTGAAAACTAACCTTCCAGCTCAGCGAGCAAACTCACATCCACAATCACCAGTGTAGTTCCTTCACCATCTCTTTGTCCTTCTCACAACTTTGCTCACCATCTAATTTTGTAGCTGCATTTGCTGACAATACTATTTACTCTGTCCTTTCATCCAAGTCATTTAATCTAGATTCTAAGTAAAGACACAGCAGTGATCCCTGTGGCATCCCATCAGTTAGAGTTTACCAATCTGAAAGTGACATATTTATTCCTACACTCTGTTTCCTGTTGTTTTGTCAGTGCTGTATCTAATGCCAATATATTATCCCCAAAACCATGAGCGCTCAGACTGAGTACAAAAGCTTGCATTAGTATACCCACATTCTATTATTCTTTCAAATATGAATCCTTGGATATCTTTTCTCTCTGTATTAATTATTTTCAAAACAATAAATATTGACAAGAAATGGAATTAAACTTAGCATGGAAAAATATTTTCATTTATTAAATTACACATTTTTAAGGATAACTTCATGGTTTTTTTGGTGCATGCTGTGCAGTTTGTTTGAAAAAATAAACTGCTGTTTGTGGTATCCAGTTCTGCAGTTTCCAACATGAAATGCTTAGTTGGATGTTTTCACATAGAGAGCCAGTCAGCTTGTGACATGACCATGAGGTATGAAGTCAGAGCTTCTACTGACAGGAAAGGTGTGAAATAATGTCATAACCCAGGGAAAAAATAGAAGGAATAGGTTTCATTTTGATGCAGTACATTTACAAGCTCCACACCAAATAATTCTTGAAGTTCTGTTTCTTCAGCTAAGCAAAACAATGGGGTAAGCAAATCTAGATTATTATTATTTTGAATGCTTTCTTGCCATGCTCACTTTCACTGTGTTAATCAGACCTTCCTTTATTATTACACCTCAGACTCCAGCTTTCATCCAGCTTTTTAGGCAGAACAGGTCTTTTAGTTTTTTATGGGGTGACATCTTAAGCTCAAGTATTTGAAAATGACAGCAGCATAGCATAAGCTTATGAAAACAGAAAAATTTAAGAAGTTAATGTTGTAACAGGAATAATTGAAACATTCTTTTTTCCTTTTCTCTTGAGAACTCCTTATTGTTCATTTCGAACATTTAGTCTTATTTCCAAATCTCATTTCTTTTCTGTAGCTATCACATCAATTAATTGCATAGCTGGTTTTAATTTAGTGTCCCTTACAGAATCTTTCTAGTGTTAATTTCAAATTGCACTCTGTCAAGGTTTGCACCATGGCCTGAATTGTCAATCATTCATTCCAAAAGTTCCACCACAAGTGCATGTTGGGAGCTGCTGTTTGAATTTGGATCATAAACGGTCATTCCAGGAGGCGATATAAGCAATGATAGGGAACTGGCTAACTAACCGGTAACAAAGCTGGGATAAAAGTATCACTTTCATGGATGTGTTCAAGCTGTTAATGAGTGGAGCGTCGCTGGGATCTCCACTGTTTACACCTGTATGAATGACTTGAATGAAGCTATCAAGTGTATTGTGGCCACACTTGCTGATCATACAAAAATAAGTGGTAAACAAGGTCGTGAGATCGCACAACATTTGCAAAGAGGTGGTTTAAGTGAATAGGCTAGAATTTGGCAGGTGGAGCTTAATGAGGAAAAATGTGAGATTATTCAATTGGTAGGGAAAAAGGAGGGCAAAATGTTATTTGAACTGTGAAATGACACAATCGTTGTGGGACAGAGATCTGGATATTTTCATACATGTGTTTCAAACTGTTTAGCGTACAGGTACAGCAACTAATTAGGCAAATGCAACATTAGCATTTATTGCAAGGAGGATTGAGCATACAAGTAAGGATGTCTTACTATAACTATGCAAGATATTGTTGATATCAGATATAGTGTACTGTGCAGATTTATGGTCTTATTCAAAGAGAAAATTACTTATACTGGAGAGATTTCATCAGGGTGATTCCTGAGATGAAGAGATTGACTTCTCACGGAAGACTGAGCAGTTTGGATCTATACTAATTGGAGTTTAGAAGAATGAGAGGTGATCTTATTGAAACATGTAAGATTCTGAGAGGAATTGACCTGGTAGCTGCAGAGAGTATGTTTTCTTTCATGGGTGAATCCAGAATCTAGGGAGTACATTTTCCAAATAAAGGGCTTATGAAGGGGATGAAGAAGAATTGCTTCAGTCACAAGGTTGTTGATCTTTGGAATTCTGCCCATGAGGAACAATGGAGGCTGGGTCATTAAATATATTCAAGGCCGAATTGGACAGACTTTGTTTAACATTGGTTAATCTACGATAATTGGGGCTTAGGCAGGAAAGTGGAGTTGAGGATGTTGTCCTCATTTGTGATTTTATTGAAGGATACAGCAAACTTGAAATGACCAAATATCTGACTTCTGCTATTTTCAATGTTTTGTTTTGCTGGTGTGGGTCACTTCAACAAAGAATAATTGAATTTGAAACATCACTTTTTAAACTCAGGCTTCCTCCACAATTTCAGAAAGCAATATTCCAATCACATCAAGCGCACTCAACTTGGTGTGTAGGAAGTTTGAATAAACTTCAAGCGTCCTTCTCCACCAATGCTCACAAGCAATAATATGTGCTGTCTACAAGATGCACTGCAGATACTCACCACAGATCCTCAGACAGCTCCTTCCATACACACGACCACTTCAACTTGAAGGACATGGGCAGCAGAAACATGGGAACACCAACACCTGCATGCTTCAAGAATTAAATTGTTCAAGGAAATGATTCTTGTAGGATGAAAACTTTTGTTATTTGTGTAGTAATTTCCAAGCATTAAATAACTTTTCAAATCATGGTTCCCTAAGTTTTTAAGACCGTTGCAGTTTGTGTATGAATAGGGTCATGAATAGGCTTCATGTTGGGATTATTATATAATTAACCATTTTGATCAGGGTAAATAGTTCTATTCTTTAAATCACTGTGACATGAAATTGGTCAAGGGTTAGCAATTTTAGCCAAATTAATAGGTTGCCAACTTTGACCAGTTAATTGCAATGTAGCAGCATTGTTGAAATGTAATGCAAAATATTTGGGTTGAGAAGCTCCAGGCATTTTTAATACCCTGGTAGTTAGTGTGTCAATAAAGAGACCTGGGGGAATTTACAGCACCAGGAATCTGGGTTCGACTCCAGCCCAGGGGTCTGTCTGTTTAGAATTTGCACATTCTCCCCGTGTCTGTGTGGCTTTCCTCTGCGTGCTCCAGTTTCCTCCCACAGTTCAAAGATGTGCAGGTTTGGTGGATTGGATGCTAAATTGCTCATCGTATCCAGAGATGTGCAGGTTATGTGACATGGTAAATGTGAGATTGTGGGCAGAGGGTGAGGTGCTCTTCGGAGGCTCGGTGCAGATTCAATGGGCTGAATGACCTGGGTACTGCATGGATCGATGATTCTGAGTGTCACCCCATTTAAAGTTCTTTGGTATGGAACAAGCTCCAAAAGTCAGGGTTATTTTGAAAAATTCTCTCCTGGCCTGGCAGCAGAGGCAGGACACTTGGTGGCAGGGCAAGGTGGGTTCAGTGGCATCAGTGAAGTGAGCCTAGTGATGAAGAGGTGATGCCTAAAGTGGGGCGACCTTCCCCCCCCCCCCCCCCCCCCCCCCAACTCTTGCCGTGTTAGTGGGGACAGGAAGGCAGTGGAAGTTTTCCCTGAGAGTAGGTGCTGGCATTGGATGGGCTCAGAAAGATTAATATTCTGAATTTTTTACTCAACTGTTACGAATAAATTAGAAAAGTAATAATACTGAACTGTTTATTTCTTTACTTCTCTAATTTTTTTTTGTTCCCTAAGAATTTGATCTTCAGTATCTGTACCTAAGATGGCACTGTACTGTGGTGACTGTAAACTTTTCACTGTAAGCATTTAAGTACATGACAGTAAACTAATCCAATTAAATTTGCAAAGGTGTGATTGAAGATTTCCCAAAAAAAAAGCATTAGCCTGTGGCCAGATGAAGTATAATATGACAGGACTAGAGCATTTCCGTAAAATGTCTATACAGAAAATTAAGTTAGAGGACAGGAAATTTCTGGAACAGATTATAGAAACAGCCCATGTGCTTTGATTTTACCACAGCACTTTGAAAGGGAACTTCAAAATTCTCAGATGAAAATTTCTATTTGTAGACAGTAAGTTGCTAGTTCACTGTAAATATGAGGAATTAAATGTTTATGGTCTTCTAGAGTCAGGCTTGATTGCCTTTGGGAGTCAAAGAAGAATTTTCGTGAGATTATCCTGAGTTGGCTCTTGTTCTCATTTTTTTTGTTCCATAAGACTCCATTGTTTGAAAGCAGATCATTGGGATATGTGATCGCTTGAATGGGGTTGGTATCTTAGCTCATGATATGTGTTGTTCAGTGTTTGTTTCAGTTGATAAATACAGAGAAGAATCCTGGAATATTTGTGGAACTATCAACTTTTCCTCCTTTCCTTAGTTTACTTGTTCTAGTGTTTTCATGTGTCCTTAGAAATACCTTCTTGAACTTCATCTCCTCAATGGTTTCGTGATTGATTTACACATTTTCTGTAGCTTCACTTTTAATTTTGTGGCTTAATTTTTATTGTTTTTATTTCCTATATTCATATTGTGTCTGAGTACATTGTAGTCATTCTGGATTTGCTTCAAGTTTTGTAAAGTAATCGTATTTTTCTGTCTAACCATACAACCTATCAAACTATAATTTGAGCCACTAAATTGAGTTTTCATACTTAAAGTTCTGTATAAAATCATGACTAAACAGAGATCCAAGAGCTGTCATATTTATACTGTACCTTTTCTTAATGCCAGTTGCATCTCTAGGTGAATCCGAAAGATCAGTGCGGAATATTACCAAGGAAGTGTCGCTGGTCATTTTTCCAGCTGTTGGAATTCCCTATAGTCTGTCAATAATTTAAACTCTGTAAAGGAGAGTATAGAAATAATTTTAAATGTGGACTTGGCTTTCACTTGTCTCCTTACACTGTCAATTTTTTTTAACTTTCTGTTTTGCAGTTATTTGGTTAACTCTTGAACCTGCATATTCTGTTCTGATTTATTTTATTCCATCCTTATCATTTTTTTGATGTACACGACTTCTGGGTTTTCTGATCTACCTTGAGGTGAAAAGAGAGATTTAAAATGGACACGAGGGGCAACTTTTTTTTGCGCAGTGTTTTGTGTGTTTAATGAACTGCTAGAGGAAGTGGTGGATACAGATACAGTTACAGAGTTTAAAAAACATACAGATAAGTACATGAATAGGATGGTTTGGAGGGATATGGGCCAAATACAGGCAAGTGGGACTGGTTTAGTTTGGGAGTGTGGCCTAGTTGGTCTGGAGGGCCCATTTCCAAGCTTTTTGACTCTATGGCTCTCTTTACAGTATGGTAACTTGATACAACAATCAATATTCTTGTCCTGGGTGGACCCTTATCAAAACCCTTCAAAAAAAATCCAAATACAACATGCCCACTGGTTCTGTCTTATGTAATTTGCTAGTTATACTCTCAAAAAAGCTTATCAACGAATTTGTCAAACTAGTTTTCCTTTCTTAAAATCATGTTGACTCTGCGTACTCACACCACGATTTTCTTAGTATCCAATGATCACATCCTTTACAATAGAGTCTGTCATTTTCCTTCCTATTGATGTCTGTCAAACAGACTACTGATTCCCTGTTTGTGTCACTCCTTTCCTGAATAGTGGGGTTACATTTGCAACCTTCTATTAAGTAGAACTTTTACAAGATGACTGTCATGACAGTCCTTCTGTACAGTCAGTTCTTTCAAAACTCTGGGATGAAAATCATCAGATCCAAGGGATTTACTAACTTTCAGTCCAATTAATTTCTCCATTACTATTTTTTGCTACGTTACTTCATTTCAGTTCCTCATTCTTGTTAGTTCCTTGGTTTTCAGGTATTTTATGTCTTTCTCTTTGGAGATGTACACAAAGCATGTATTATTTTCTGATCCATTGCCTCATTCCCAATTTTATAAGTTCTGCCTTTTCTGTCTGCAACAGTTCTACATTTGTTTTTCCTCTCTTTTTCACTTTTTCCATACCTGTAAAGCTTTTAAAATGCATTTTTTTTTTGTATCTCTCACTAATTTACTGCCACAAACTATTTTCCCTTCCTTCAGCTGTTTCTTGGTCCTCCTTCGGTGAATTCAAAAATTCTCCCAATCTCCATACTTGCTACTTCTTGGAAACTTTGTAATCCTCATCCTTTTTTCTAATACAGTCAGTAGCTTCTCTTGTTATCTATGGTTGGATCACATTTCTTTTGGGTTTTTGCACCTCAAAGGAACATGTATCTATTGTACACCATGTCTTCATTCTTTAAATGGCAGACACTGCCTATCCACTGTAATACCTTTTTATATAGTTTCCACTCCTCCACAGCCAACCTGCTCCATACCCTTGTGGCTTCCTCTGTCTAAAGGAAACTGTTTCTCCTGCCAAGCTAGTTTAATCTCTGCCTAACATCACGAGCAAAATACTCTTTATGGGTATTAGGCCCAGTCCTGCTAAGTCTGTAATCCATTCTCCTTGTACACATTCCACTTACCTGAATTGGTCCCAATGTTTCTGAAATCTAAATCCTTCCTGCAACATTTCTTCAGCCACATGTTTATTTGTTCTGTTCTATCCTCCTCCTCCTTTCTGTAGGCGCCAACACTTGCATGAGGAGTGATTATGAGATTATTGCCTTTTGAAGTCGTGCTTTTTAATCTCTTTCCTAGCACGCTCAAATATGTTTCTGGATGTTGTTGCCTCTTGGCTGATTCCATCTATGAAAAACTGTTCTTGTAGAAGTTAAATTTAGAATACTGTGTCCAATTTTGGATCCCACGCCTCAGAAAGGGCGTACTGGCACTGGAGTGTGTCCAGCGGAGATTCACACGGATGATCCCTGGAACGGTAGGTTTAACGTATGATGAACGGCTGAGGATCCTGGGATTGTATTCATTAGAGTTTAGAAGGTTGAGGGGAGATCTAATAGAAACTTACAAGATAATGTACGGCTTAGAAAGGGTGGACGCTGGGAAGTTGTTTCCGTTAGGCTGGGAGACTAGGACCCGTGGGCACAGCCTTAGAATTAAAGGGGGTAAATTTAAAATGGAAGTGAGGAGACATTTCTTCAGCCAGAGAATGGTGGGCCTGTGGAATTCATTGCCACGGAGCGCAGTGGATGCCGGGACGTTAAATGTCTTCACGGCAGAGATTGATAAATTCTTGATCTCACAAGGAATGAAGGGCAACGGGGAGAGTGCGGGTAAGTGGAGTTGAAATGCCCATCAGCCATGATTTAAATGGCGGCGTGGACTCGATGGGCTGAATGGCCTTACTTCCACTCCTATGTCTTATGGTCTTAAATTTTAAAGTGTGGAAAGGCTAGGCAGTTTAAACATTCACATTATATCAGGTAATATAAAATATCCTGGTGGTTCAAGAGATTTTATGGATACTTGTTAATCCATTTACTACTGATTAGGAATCGCATGTTAAACCCAAGCAGTGTGATAACAAAGTGTGGAGCTGGATGAACACAGCAGGCCAAACAGCATCTTAGGAGCACAAAAGCTTATCTGATGAAGGGTCTAGGTCCGAAACGTCAGCTTTTGTGCTCCTAAGATGTTGCTTGGCCTGCTGTGTTCATCCAGCTCCACACTTTGTTATCTCAAATTCTCCAGCATCTGCAGTTCCCAGTATCTCCAAGCAGTGTGATGTTGTCTTTCCAAGATGTCCAAATAATATTGTACATTCGCATATGGTATTATCACTAGACTGTTAATCAGACTGAACCATGATAATGTTCTGGGGACCTAGGTTCAAATCCCACCAAGGCCGATGGTGAAATTTGAATTTGATAAAAGTCTGGAATTAAGAGTCTAATGATGACCATGAACCATTGCCAATTGTCAGAAAAACCCACCAGGTTTGCCAATGTCCTTTAGGGAAGGCAACTGCCATCCTTACCTGGTCTGGCCTACATGTGGCTTCAGACCCACAGCAATGTGGTTGACCACAAATGCCCTGTGGGCAGTTAGGGATGGGCAATAAATGCTCCCCCAACCAGTGATGCCCACATTCTATGAACGAATAATAAAAAAAGTTTGCAGTTACATTTGGAATACAGATACTGATAAAATACAGAGATGTGTAATTTAATGGAAACATTTATTTAAATTTCATGTGTAATAACTGATGCTCTGTGGTATCTCTCAAGTGGCCTAAGGACACTAAATTTTAGACAATCCTGAGTTTTTAGTGTTGGACGAGGAAGGCTGGCCGAGAGCTTTTGGGGAACTCTGTTCTATGAGTAATGGTGTGAGGTCTTACAGTGCAGGACATGGCAAACTCGGGTATTAGAGCTAGACTATTAGTCCAGAGACATGGGTAATGTTCTGGGGTCCTGGGTTCAAATCCTTTCACAGATGGTGGGATTTAAATTCAGTAAATTAAAAATCTAGAATTAAAAGTCTAATGATCTGGTTCACTAATATCCTTTAAGGAAGGAAACTGCCATCTTTACCTGGTCTGGCCTACATGTGACTCCAGACCCCAGTAATTTGTTGATTTCTTAATTGCCTGATGAGTAATAAAATTCATCACTGGCTGGATTTTTAAAAAAATGATTTGGTTTGATGGCTAATTTTTTCATTGTAGCTTTTGTGCTAAAGTTCCAAAGTAGAACTTGAATTCACAAGGTTCTGTTTGAAAGTCTTATCTTATGTTATTACTAAGCTTATACTTAAGGTCCTTGTTGTAAAAAAAGAACGTTATTGTGCTATGTCAACCTTTCCTGATCATTTTAGTTTCGTTGTGGTTGTGTTTTTTTCCTGTTGATGAGGCTCCCCTTATGCAGTGTAAAATTTGAAAATGAAGTGTTTCAAGGTGCATTTTGAACACAAAGTAACAACATGACTCCCCAAGAAGCAGCAACATTTTATCAGATGGTACTCTTGTCTGCCACTTGATGATTTCAAGTGACTATGGGCTGGTAGACCGTCCTTACATCTTGGACATGTGTATTGGTGGAATTTAGAAAACTGAGTGAAGCCCATAATAGTTTTAATTGAATAATTAGTGGTATTGCATTCTTTCATAGGATATGGATATCACTGGTAATGCCTGCTTTGATGCCCTTGAGAATGTAATGGTGAGCTGCTGTCTTAATCCACCACAATCCATCTGATGTAGGTGGACCCACGATGCCATTAAAGCGAGAGTTCCAGGGTCTTGACCCAGCAATATTCAACAAATAGTGATGTATTTTCAAGTCAGCTTGGCGTGTGGTTTGGAGGGTAACTTATGATTAGATTAGATTTCCTACAATGTGGAAACAGGCCCTTTTGCCCAACAAGTCCACACCGCCCCTTGGAGCATCCCACCCAGACCCATCCCCCTATAACCCATCTAAATCTACACATGTCTGAACACTGTGGGCAATTTAGCATGGCCAATCCGCCTAACCTGCACATCTTTGGACTGTGGGAGGAAACTGGAGCACCCGGAGGAAACCCATGCAGACATGGGGAGAATGTGCAAACTCCACATAGACAGTCACCCGAGGCTGGAATCGAACCTGGGTCCCTGGCGCTGTGAGGCTGCAGTGCTAACCACAGAGCCACCATGCCTTCCAGTTATGGCTGGTAGTGTTCCCTTAAATCAGCTTGTAATGATGGTTAGTTTAGAAGGTGCTGCCTAAGAAATTTTGGAATTTCTGCCTACCACAGTACTGCCACCTCTACAGGGTCAGTCCTGCCAAAGGGACAGGATGTACCCAGAGATGGTGATAGCATTGTCTGGGACAGTGTGCACGATATGATTCCATGTGTATGACTATGTCAGGCTGTTGCTTTAGCACTGGCCCCCCAGTTATTCAGAAGAGTTTTGCAGGGTTGACAGATTCCAGTGCCTTAATTGATGCTAAGTGTTCTGGTTTAATTCCTTTCTTTTCCCCCTAAGACTTCACAACAATTTGCAACAAGATAGGTTGCTAGGCTACTTCAGACGGCAAGTTAAGAGTCACAAAAATATGCTGTGGGTCTAGAGTCACCTGCAGCCTAGATCAGGATGATGGTTTCTTTCCCTCAACAACGTTAGTGAACTAGGTGGGTTTTTGTGACATAGAAAAATAGGAACATAGAAAATATGAGCAGCAATAGGCCATTTGACGCTTCAAGTCTGTTCTGCCATTCAATATGATTATGGTTCTGATAATCCACCTCCATATCCTGTTCCTGCTTGCTCCACATACCCCTTGATCCCATGTGCCCCAAGAACTATATCTAACTCATTGAAAACCTTCACTGTTTTGGCCTCCACTGCTTTCTGTGGCAGAGAATTCAACAGATTGTGACCCCTAGTTCTGGACGTCGTGGTTGTCGGAAACCTCCTTCCTGCCTTTACTCTATTATTTAATTCTTTTTGAATTTGATAAGTTTCTGTAAGATTCCTCCTCATTCTTCTAAACTCCAGTAAGTATCATCCTAACCAACTCAATCTTTCCTTATATTGATCCCCGGGATGGCAAGATGGATGTCTGGTAAACCTTCACTATACTCCGTGGCCAGATAAGGAGACCAAAACTGCACACGCTGTCAGGTGTGATCTTGCCAAGGCCAGTTGCAGCATGAGATCCTGCTACTGTACTCCAATCCTCTTGCTCTAAAGGCCAACAAACTACTTGCCTTCCTTACCGCCTGCTGCATGCTGACTGTTGGTGACTGATGTACAAGGACGTGCAGGTCTCATTTTCACCTCCACCTTTCCCAACCTGTTGCCATTCAGATAACTATTTTATTGTTTTTGCTACCAGAGTGGATAACCTCCAATTTTTCCACATTATCCTTCATCTGCCTTGCATTTGACAGCTCCATATTACTTACCTAAATCGCACTGTAGTATTTCTGTATCCTCCTCACGGTTTACCTCCCACCCAGCTTTGTGTCATCTGCAAACGTGGAGATATTATACTCAATTCCCTTTATCTAAACCATTAGTAATATATGGAGAATAGCTGGGAGCCAAGTACTGATTCCCACTATACCCCTCTAGTCTTTGGCAGAAAGGAGTGGCACGCTCAGAATTCTCTATCAATGTCAGTTCACCACCCCCAATTCCATGCTTTAATTTTGCATGCTAATCTCAAGTGTGATTTTTATGGGAAGCCTTCTGAAAGTCCAAGTAAACCACATCCACTGGATTCCTTTTATCAACTCTACTAGTTAATCCTTGAAATATTGCACAGGATTTGACAAGCATGGTTTCCCTTTTGTAAATCCTGTGTCTGGTCCTATCACTGTTCTCCAAGTAAAAGTAAAATACCGTAGATGCTAGAAATCTAAAATAGAACAAACAGAGAATGCTAAGGAAACTTAGTAGGTCTAACAGTACCTGTGGAGAAAGGAACAGAGTTTTAAAGTTTCCAACCCAGTAATATGCTTCAGAATGTTCTGAAGAGTCGTGTTTGACTTGCAATGGTAAAACTCCTCTCCACAGATGCTGCCAGACCTGCTGATTACTCCAGCATCCATTGCATTTGTTACTGTGTTTGATTGGGGTGGGTAAAGTTAGAAGTCACATGACACCAGGTTATAATCCAGCAGGTTTATTTGAAATAATGACCTTTTTAGAACATAGCCCCTTTGTCAGATGAAGTGAGAGAGAAGGTCACAGAACACAGAATTTATGGGCAGAGAGATCGAAAGATCTTAGAAATAGTGTGAGTGGAGTGTCTGCCTCATTTAATCAGATTATAGGTCATCCCTTTGTTATTCAGCTGTTGACACTTTACTCACACTGTCAAACACTTCAGATCATCTGCAGGGACTTATTATCTGACACTCCACTCACACCATTTGTATGATCTTCTGATCTCTCTGCCCATACGTTCTGTGTTCTCTGCGCTCTTCTCTCTCATTTCATCTGACAAAGCAGCTACACTCCAAAAACTCATGATTTCAAAACCTGTTGGACTATAACTTGATTTAGTGTGACGTTTGACGTTTATTACAGCGGGTATAGAATTTCTTCCCACTACCAATGTCTGACTAATGTGTCTGCGTTTTCTCTTTACCTCTTTTTAAGCAGCGTGGTTACGTTAGCTATTCTCCCAATCTTTAGGAACTGTGCCAGAATCTATAGAATCTTGAAAGATGACCATGACTATTCTGGACCACTTAATTCATACAGATTATCAGGTCTGGAGATTTATGGCTTTTAAACCCATCATTTTTCCAACACAATTTCCCCACTAATATTGATTTCCTTCAGTTCCTCCCTCACACTAGACTGTGTTCCCCAACATTGAAAATACGAAGAACTGTGAACGCTGGAATGCTGAAAGAAGAACAGAAATTGCTGGTGAACCTCAGCAAGTCTGGCAGCATCTGTGAAGAAAAAGTAGAATTTACATTGCAAGACCTGTGACTCTCTATTAGAATATTCAACGGCAATGCATAGACTGGATGCACAGATCCATGTGGAACACCACCAGTCACAGACTTTTAGGCAGAAAAACGCTCCTCCACAACTACCTCTTATCCTGTATGACCAAGCCAATTTGTATCCAACTTGTCAACTTAAGGTGGATCCCATGTGATATAATCTTCTGGACTAATCTGCCAGGAGAGACCTTGCCAAATGCTAATGCTTTGTCGCTTTGTGATAGTGTATTACAAAGTTCAATTTGTTCAATTTCTCTAAATAGTTATAATGTGAATTTCTCATGCAAACAGTTAGTTATAAGCTTTACTCCTTTGCAAAGAAAGGAAAATGCAGAGATGCTTTTTATTTAATTCTCTGGCTTGCACTTGTGCAAATGCTTTGGTTAAAGAATGATTGATTACATTTATCAATCAGGAATGAACTTGTATGACACTCGGCCCAAGGAGACCAAGAAAAGGGAAGGATTGGAAGTGAAACAGCTTCTTGTGTTCCTATAGCAGTTTCCAATTTAAAATGACAAACTATGGTTTCTGTTCTTTTATAAATAAGGGAATAGCTCAAAATAAATTGGTTTCAATGCTACCCAAATTTCCATCATCAAAATATGAGTTCAAGTCTGCTCGAAAACAAATTCAAATTATTTCTGAGACTCTAAAAGCAATGTGCTATTTGCTGCATTAGCTTGGTTGCTGGGAAAACATTCGGGCGAATTTCTAAGGAGTAAATTTGACAAGTGTTGTAGCGATACTTTTTCTTTTGTGTTATGAAATGTAAGGCACATTATGACTGGGACTGTTCTGTGGGCTGCTTTCCCAAAAAGTCTCATGAAAGTGGAGTCTCTGAGACTGCTCAAGAGTTAAGGTATTTGACAGCATAAATGCCAGGAAACAGCTTATAGATGTTGGGGTCCTAGAACCCACATTATACCAATCGAGTAAAAATGAATTTAGTTGTAATTGTTATACACTCCCAAGGGGCTGCAGGCTGAAATTTTCAGGGTCACCAGCTCTAGGCCACAAAAGCTGGTGTGGACTCCAATGAAATTACTACAACAGTGCTTCAGCCCCACAGGACCCACTCTTGCAGCTCTTCCCACCTGTCCAAAAGCTATCTTGTCTTCCCCCCTCCTAACCCTCCCACTGTCATTGGTCTCCCTAAGGAAATGTAACAGTTTTGAAAATTTGATTCAGGGACATGGTAGGAAAATCTTTGGAGAACACTAGCTTAGTCATTTGACAAAGATATCAGGGCACAACTAACAAACCTGCTGTCACTATGAATATAGTGAATAGCAAAAGTTTTAGACAAGATTAAACTAAATGCCAGGTGTGTTGAATTGAGATGTTGTTAATTTGAAGTGAATAGCAGTGTGTGATTTTTGTTTGCAGGATGGGAACATTACCTAGCCAGCAATGACTTGAAATTACAAGGTAGTAATGAAACAGTATAGTTTTAAGTCCAGATGATGTGACTTGGAGGGAACCTTACTGATTTCAGCATTACCAAGTTTCTGCTGCCTTGGCTCCTCTTGCTGGTGGAGCTAATGGATTTGAAAGGAGGAAGGTGTTACAGTAGATTGCTGCACCGAATCTTGTACGTTGTACATGCTGCTGCCCCTGCGTCAATGGCATGAATGTTGAAGACGGTTGATGGGCTGCTTTGTCCTGGATGGTGTCAACCTTCTTGAGTGTAATTGGAACTGTACTCGCCTAGGCAGGTTGAGAGCACTCCATCATTTTCCTGACATGTGCCTTTGTGATGGTGGGTTTGGAAAATGAGAGACGCACTATCGTATTTCTTATCTCCCATTGGTTCTTACAGCCACAGTATCTATATGGCTGGTCCAGTTCACTTTCTGGTTAGTGGTAATCTCCAGTATTGTGAGAGTTCAGCGATGTTAATGCCAAGGGATGTCAGGGGAAGTTTCATCAGCACATTTTTGTTTTTTGTTTCCAATCTCCAGCATCCACAACATTTTACCTTCGTTTTGGCAGCTACTCAGGATTTGTCTTCTATTTCTTTCAAGGAAGCTTAAGGGTGATATTGATTTTTTTTTTGTTGTTGAAACAAACACGTTTCTGTAATAGATCTTGTAGTCCGTTTAAATGGTCCTGTACCTTCCCATCTCTGTCTCGGTCTGCCTTGTCACTTTTAATGATTTAGGCACATGCACACGTGAGTCCTTCGGAATTGTAACCTTCATATTGTTTCCCCATGTTATTCCCACCAAGTGTATCAACCCACACTTGGCTGAACTGAGCTTCATTTGCTACCTTTCCACCCACTCCGCCATCTTGTCTATGTCCTTTTGGAGTTCTTTACTATACTCTACACAGAATACAATGCCCCAGATTTTATATCATCTGAAAAAATTGAAACTGTTCCCTTGTCCTGCAAGGTGTAGATCATTTAATATATATTAGGAAAAGCAACGGTTCCAACACTAACACCTGGGATCTCCACTATAAACCACCTCCCAGCCTGAAAACAAAATATCTATTGACCGTTATTCTGTGTCCTAGCACTAGGCCAATTTAATATTGTGTTGTTACTGTCCTTTTTTCTTTCATCCATGAGCTCTCTGAAGATCCACATTCATAGGTCTTTTGTGCAGCTCTGTATTGAATTTCTTCTGAAAGTCCACATACTCTACTCAAAAAGCATTGGCCTGATCAACCCTCTAACACTT
Source organism: Stegostoma tigrinum (assembly GCF_030684315.1). Classification (NCBI taxonomy): domain Eukaryota; kingdom Metazoa; phylum Chordata; class Chondrichthyes; order Orectolobiformes; family Stegostomatidae; genus Stegostoma; species Stegostoma tigrinum. Next base: position 31,443,356 of record NC_081358.1, on the reverse strand, counting down.
CATTTTAAACACACAACTCCATTAATTTAACTGAACGTGATTTTCCTCCAGAATAACAGGCTAGTTCTCCCTATTAATGTACGTTTGTCAATGTGCTTATTAATTTTGTTAACTATGAAACCATTGTCGAGTGTTGTAAAACCCCATCTGTCCTTTTTAAGGAAGGAAATCTGCGGTCCTTACCTGAGCTGGCTACATTCTACTCAGTCATAAAACTTCACCCAGAAATCTAAGAAAAGAGATGAAACTGGATGGACCAGCCAGCATTAATCGGAGCACAGGAAATTATGGGGAGGGTGAAGAAAGGATAAAAAGAACGGGATGGAAATTTCAACGTACAATTTCAGTGAAGATACTAATTGCACAATAAGTGATTTGCTTGTCTGCTAGCTATCTCATATGCATTTCCTTAGGTTGTTTTTAAAGTTTTTTTAAGGAATGGTTAGTGTTGGGGTAGGGGGGAGCAAAACTAAAATAACTATCAGGAAATGTAAAATGAGGGTCATTGAATGTGGTGTATTTAAGAAAGAATTGAGAACTAAATATGCTGGGTCGAAGGTGTCAGTGGTGTAGTTATGTTCCTTAATGTTAGGTGAAATAGCCCCCATGGATTTGTACTTAAAAACTCATTTTGACATCTAAAATGTTAATGATTCCAAAACCATTCCTGTTCTGTTTTGAAAATCATGATAAACCTAGGGCCACATTATCTCAAGGTCAGTATGTCACTATATCTTTTTAGGGACATGCCAATGATAATATGACTGTATCACAGCCTGTGATCTGTGGGTGTAAAGGTTTCATACGCCATTTTGCCATGAGATCACTTGAAGCATGACATGCTACTGGAATTATCCTGCTCTTTGAACTTCTTACTTTTAATATTAATGCAGAGGCTCCATGCCTAAGAAATGGAGTTTGTATTTAATTGTTAGCTCTAAGAAACATCTGTTGAATCCTTCAATACCGTAATATCTTCAGCCAGTTTCTAACAGTATAAAGGATAATATAAGCAAGAGGCAAAACACTGACAAACACACATCACACATCAGTTTAAAACTAAATGTATTGTCGCAAGATCCTGAATCTATGCTTTTGCTCTACACTGTAGAGGGTTAATATTTGCTATGATAGAACATAGAACCTTACAGCGCAGTACAGGCCCTTCGGCCCTCTGTTGTGCCGGCCTGTGAAACCAATCTGAAGCCCATCTAATCTACACTATTCCATTATCATCCATATGTTTATCCAATGACCATTTAAATGCCCTTAAAGTTGACGAGTCTACTACTTTTGCAGGCAGGGCATTCCATGCCCTTACTACTCTGAGTAAAGAACCTACCTCTGACGTCTGTCCTATGTCTATCACCCCTCAATTTAAAGCTATGTCCCCTCATGCTAGCCATCACCATCCGAGGAAAAACGCTCTCACTGTCCATACTATCTAATCCTCTGATCGTCTTGTATGTCTCTATTAAGTTGCCTCTTAACCTTCTTCTCTCAAATGAAAACAGCCTCAAGTCCCTCAGCCTTTCCTCATAAGACCTTTCCTCCATACCGGACAACATCCTGGTACATCTCCTCTGCACCCTTTCCAATGCTTCCACATCCTTCCTTTAATGCGGCGACCAGAACTGTACGCAATACTCCAAGTGTGGCGGCACCAGAGTTTTGTACAGCTGCAACATGGCCTCATGGCTCCGAAACTCAATCCCTCTACCAATAAAACCTAACATGCCATACGCCTTCTTAACAACCCTATCAATCTTGGTGGAAACTTTCAGGGATCTATGCACATGGACACTGAGATCTCTCTGCTCATCCATACTACCAAGAATCTTACCATTAGCCCAGTACTCTCTATTCCTGTTACTCCTTCCAAAGTGAATCACCTCACACTTTTCCGCATTAAAATCCATTTGCCACCTCTCAGTCCAATTCTGCAGCTTATCTATGTCCCCTTGTAACCTGCAACATACTTCTGCACTATCCACAACTTCACCGACTTTAGTGTCATCCGCAAATTTACTAACCCATCCTTCTACGCCCTCATGCAGGTCATTTATAAAAATGACAAACAGCAGTGGCCCCACAACAGATCCTTGCGGTACGCCACTAGTAACTGAACTCCAGGATGAATATTTCCCATCAACCACCATCCTCTGTCTTACAGCTAAACAATTTCTGATCCAAACCTCTAAATGACCTCATGTATTATAATTGTTTACCAGTCACACTGGCCAATTGCATTGTTCTATTTTTGTTTTAATGATAGCAAATTACTATTTAAATGCAATTTGCTGCTACTCTTTTATCATTGATGACAATTCTTTTTATAAGACTCTCACTTTAGCATTCAAGTCTGCAGGAAGCATGCCATTTAAAATTGAATTATAATGTCATGCCTTTCTGATTTTCAGGGGCTTTTTTTAGTTGTACAATATATTAGAAAATTGAAGCATATTTTCCAGCTGGAGCAGTAACGAGACCGTGCTAACATAATGAGCAAAATTGATTTGAGTTTAATTTTATTTTATTCTAATGAAGCCACAGTCTGTACTATCTAATTAATAGTCAGTTGAAGTTTACAACTAGTTAAGAATTTATTGGAAATGTCTGTGTGTGGAATTCAAAAGGATATTACTGTTCATTCTTTTTCATTAAATATGACGACAGCATCGTGAGAATTTGTATATATTTATGTTGAACTGATTTAGTGAGGGATACAAAAGTGAATTGATGGAATAAAATGCACATTACAGCAGCAAAAATAAATAAAGTAAAACACTGGCAATTTTTTTTAATGTGTCCACATATAACTGGTAGATAGCTGGGGAAATGCCCAGGGTCTTTATCCGTCTCTTAATTCCACCTTTCCTTTCATCATTTTATTTTTTGCTGTCTTGGATTTGATTTTTATAATGAAAAGGAGAGTAACAATTATAAACATTGTCTGTATATTGTTTTGGTATCAATGCTGGAAATTCAAAATAGAAGTTTAAATTTGGGAAATGCACAGAACATCAGGTAACATTTTGTGGAGATCTTTGACCTGAAATGTTTATTGTTTGTCACCACAAATACTGCCTGATCTGTTTTTTAAGTATTGTCTGTTTTATTTTAAAATAAATATTGGCTCTTCAGAGAAATTCACACGGTGAATGAGAAAATGGTAATCATGAACAAATATTTTGTGTCTCATTTCAATAGAAGACAAAGATTGCTTACTAGATATAGAGGGTTTGATGAGTGGTGCTGCTACTTATAGCTACACCTCATAGGAGATCTTCTGCCATGATCTGCTACATTCAGTGATAATGGGAACTGCAGATGCTGGAGAATCCAAGATAATAAAATGTGAGGCTGGATGAACACAGCAGGCCCAGCAGCATCTCGGGAGCACAAAAGCTGACGTTTTGGGTCTGGACACTTCATCCGAGAGGGGGATGGGGTGAGGGTGCTTGAATAAATAGGGAGAGAGGGGGAGGCGGACCGAAGATGGAGAGAAAAGAAGATAGGTGGAGAGGAGAGTATAGGTAGGGAGGTAGAGAGGGGATAGTTCAGCCCAGGGAAGGCGGACAGGTCAAGGAGGTGGGATGAGGTTAGTAGGTAGGAGATGGAGGTGTGGCTTGGGGTGGGAGGAAGGGATAGGTGAGAGGAAGAACAGGTTCAGAGACTCCCACTTCCTACAGACTAAGGGGGTGGCCATGGGCCCCAGCTATGCCTGCCACTTTGTAGGTTACGTGGAACAGTCCCTCTTCCGCACCTACACAGGCCCCAAACCCCACCTCTTCCTCCGGTACATTGATGACTGTATCGGCGCCGCCTCTTGCTCCCCAGAGGAGCTCGAACACTTCATCCACTTCACCAACACCTTCCACCCAAACCTTCAGTTCACCTGGGCCATCTCCAGCACATCCCTCACCTTGCTGGACCTCTCAGTCTCCATCTCGGGCAACCAGCTTGTAACTGATGTCCATTTCAAGCCTAAAGACTCCCACAGCTACCTAGAATACACCACCTCCCACCCACCCTCCTGTAAAAATTCCATCACCTATTCCCAATTCCTCCGCCTCCGCCGCATCTGCTCCCACGATGAGGCATTCCACTCCCGCACATCCCAGATGTCCAAGTTCTTCAAGGACCGCAACTTTCCCCCCACAGTGGTCGAGAATGCCCTTGACCACATCTCCCGCATTTCCCACCACACATCCCTCACACCCCTCACACCCCGCCCCCTCCACAACCGCCCAGAGAGGATCCCCCTCGTTCTCACACACCACCCCACCAACCTCCGGATACAATGCATCATCCTCCAACACTTCCGCCATCTACAATCTGACCCCACCACCCAAGGCATTTTTCCATCCCCACCCTTGTCTGCTTTCCGGAGAGACCACTCTCTCCACGACTCCCTTGTTCGCTCCACACTGCCCTCCAACCCCACCACACCTGGCACCTTCCCCTGCAACCGCAGGAATTGCTACACTTGCCCCCACACCTCCTCCCTCACCCCTATCCCAGGCCCCAAGATGACTTTCCATACTAAGCAGAGGTTCACCTGCACATCTGCCAATGTGGTATACTGTATCCATTGTACTCGGTGTGGCTTCCTCTACATTGGGGAAACCAAGCGGAGGCTTGGGGACCGCTTTGCAGAACACCTCCGCTCGGTGCGCAATAAACAACTGCACCTCCCAGTCGCGAACCATTTCCACTCCCCCTCCCATTCTTTAGATGACATGTCCATCATGGGCCTCCTGCAGTGCCACAATGATGCCACCCTAAGGTTGCAGGAACAGCAACTCATATTCCACTTGGGAACCCTGCAGCCCAATGGTATCAATGTGGACTTCACCAGCTTCAAAATCTCCCCTTCCCCCACCACATCCCAAAACCAGCCCAGTTCGTCCCTTCCACCCACTGCATCCCAAAACCAGTCCAGCCTGTCTCTGCCTCCCCTAACCTGTTCTTCCTCTCACCCATCCCTTCCTCCTACTCCAAGCCGCACCTCCATCTCCTACCTACTAACCTCATCCCACCTCCTTGACCTGTCCGTCTTCCCTGGATTGACCTATCCCCTCCCTACCTCCCCACCTATACTCTCCTCTCCACCTATCTTCTTTTCTCTCCATCTTGCAGCCTTACATTTTATTATCTGCTACACTCATCTGTCTTGTTCCATCACACATGCATTGCAGCTATCATGTAAAGACTCTGATGTCTGCTTCCAAATGTGTGCTTAGGTTGACTTCAATTTGTTCTCCAGAACAGATCTCTGTTGTTTCCATCACTGAACAAGTGGCTAAAATACTGTGGTTTCCTTTTCTGGATGTCACTTTTCAGAGTTCTTTTTGCTGTTGCGATTTCAATCTCTTCAGTTGTTTTATGGTGTGATTTTTCTTTTTAACCATACAACTTAGCATCCACATGTCATAGGGATCTTTACTCATCCTGAGATCTTCTTATCCACAAACGTAGACAATATAGCATCTGAAGTGTGATGAACTTAAACTAATTAATATCAACAGGGAAGAAGTATTAGAGACACCTCAGTGGCTAAAAGCCAAGAAAACCTCAGGACTCGTGTCTGCAACCTAGCATTCTAAAAGAGGTAGTTGTAGAATCAGTGGATGCACTGGTCATGGTTTTCTAAAGTGGAATTTCCAAATTTGGTTAACGGTAAGTAGCAGAGAGCAGGGATAACTGGAAGGCTATAACTAGTGGAGTGCCACAGGATCTGAGGTCTGATTTCTGCTTTTTACAATCTATATTCTTGACTTGGGCAAAGAGACCGGGAGTAATTCATTGTATTCAAGCTTGCCAAAGACATGAAGCAAGGGTGAGATTTAAGCTGAGAGGCAGACAGTGGCTGCAATAAAATACAGATGGGTTAAGTAAGTGGTCAACAAATAGTACTTGGAGTGGGGAGGTGTGAGATCATTCTCCTTTGCACGGAAAAGAACATTTTTTAGATAGTGTGAATTGTGTAAGTGTTCAAATTCAGAAGGACTTGCGTGTTCCAGGATAAGGAGCACAAAGTTAGCATGTAGATACACCAAGCAACTCAAGGGATGTGGGCTTTGCTGACTGGACCAACATTTATTGCCCATTCCCAGTGCCCTTGAAGGTGGCGTTAAGTTGCTCCTTGCAACCCATTATGTATTGGTAGGCCCACCATGCCATTAGGGAGGGAATTTCACCTTTTTGAATTGGTGACACTGCAGAGAAGGTCAGAAGCAAAGAAACTGCAGTGAGTATGTTTGCTCCTGATTCCTCAAAGCCTGTCCACTATCTACAAGGAAAAAGTCAGGAATGTCATGGAATACTCCCCATTTGTCTAGCGAGTACAGCTGCAACAACACTCTTAGTTTGGTACCATCCAGGACAAAGCAGGCCATTTGATTAACCCCACTACAGCCACAAACAATGTGAAAATGGAACTTAGACCACACAAAGAATTGTTGTCACTCGTACAAATATTGACATAGATGCATCCTTTGGGTACATTTTTCACCCCACTGTTTATGGTTTCCTTATCACTTGTTGCAGACCCTTTTCTAGCTGTTAGGTCATGGACATATTGGTGCTACTGTGCCACTCAATGATGGATGTTGAAATGTCCCACCTACAGTTTATTCTGTGCCACTGTCATTAGTGCTTCCAAGTTGTGTTCAATATGGAGTATGTTAGCTGTTGAGGGTGGGTTGGGGATGTGGTGGGTAGTAATCAGCTGGAGATTTCATGCTTATGTTTGACCATATATGATGAGACTTTAATGGATTCAGAGTCAATGTTGAGGATTCCAAGGGCAACTCCCTCTTGACTGCATACCACGACGCCAGGAGGGATTGTTGTGTTGCTGTGACAGGATGTATTCTGGATGGTGAAGGTGGTGTTTGGGATGTTGCTGTAAAGTATGAGTCAATGAGTATGACCATGTCTCTGGCTGTTGCTTGTCTAGTCTGGGACTGGTTTTTGCACAAGCCCCCAAATGTTAGCAAGGAGGACTTGGCAGTGTCAGTAGTGCTGGGTGTGCCATTGTTATTTCTGATGTATCAGTTTGATGCCAGGTGGTCCATGGTAAATGAGGTTTAAGAAATAAAGTTGTGCTCTATATTGATGTTTCTGTAGTGGCTTGGTACAACTGAGTAGCCTGCGAAGGCATTTCAGAGGCAATTTAATGTCATTGCTCTGGAGTTTCATTCACACGTAGACCAGATAAGGAAAAGCCAGTAGTGACATTTAGAGAAAGAAATTTAATGACCGAGATGGATTTTTACAATAACCAATATTAAATTCATGGTCACTCTTCAGACTACCTTTTTCAATTTCAGAATTTCAATTAAATTAATAAATCTGTCAGCTACCACAGTGGGATTTGTATCTGTGTATCCAGAACATTAGCTTCTGGGTTGCTCGTCCGATGATGTTACTATTACGCCAGCCACCATCTCTACTACTCGTGGCCCTAACTCTTTGTTCAACTTTATCAGGAAATTTTTTTTATTCTTTTACCCTTAATGTTTATTACTAATGTTTGGTGGCGATTTGTGTTGAGTAGTTAGGAGCTTCGAGTACAAGATTATCAGATTGCATTTGTGCATCTGTTTTCATTATCCACTGCTGAATATTTGTTTGCAGTGTCGTTAGTTTGACAATAACTGTTGGAGTGACTTGCTGCAAAATTGTGTCATTAGGTGATATTAAATTAATGTAGCAAAAATGGAAACAGATTCATTAGTGTTCAAAGGTGGGCAGAATTAACAAAATTAAAACTTTTCAAAAGCATGCACGTGCACGACATTAAACTAAATGAAGTAACCTGACGAATTACAATGAACATGCAGAATTACTGCAACACTTCGCACAATGCACAATTTTCTTGGAATCAGTGATGACTCACTTTCTTGGCAATGAAGAGAGTAACTGACATAACTTGGTGGAAAAATATAGTTACATAATGAATATTACAGCTTTATTTTCATCATCTCCCTCAACTCTTTGTTGGTATAATGAGGGAAGTAGGCTTACTAATATCCTGTTTGAGCAAAAAAACGAAGCGAGAGTGTTGTTGCCTTCCTTATTTTGCTAATTGTAGCCCTTCTCAATCGGTGAAATCAGCATTTCGGAGTTATGTTTAAAGTAGGGCTTTGCTCAGTTGTGGTTGTTAATCAAGGTTTTTGTTTTTTTAATTGCTGATTTTTTTTTTGTCTAATTATGGTGATTTTCTTCCTGTTTCATAGGAAGGCTCTGATTTAACCCTATCCTGGTCACAATGTGGCCTGAAGAGTTCCAGGTTGAAGTTTGGGGAAAATCAGAGAAATATAGAAACATTTTTTAAAAAAATAGGAGCTGAAGTAAGTAGGCCGTTCGATCCTTCAAGTCCTTTCCACCGTTGAATATGATCATGGTGCTGATCATCCAACGTTGCACCCTGCTTTCTCCCCATACCCTTTGATTTCTTTAACCTTAAGAACTGTGTCTGGTTCCTTCTTGAAAACATTGTGTTTTGGCCTGAACTGCTTTCTCTAGCAGAGAATTACATAGGCTCGCCATGCTTTGGGTGAAGAAGTTTCTCCTGATCTCAGTCCTAAATGGCCAACCCCATATCCTTACTCTGTGATCCCTGGTTCTGGACTCCCTTGTCATCAGGATCATCCTTCCTGCATTTACTCTGTCTAGTTCTGTGGAATTTTATAGGTTTCTATGAAATCCCCCTCATTCTTGTAAAATACGGTGAATATAGTCCTAATGAATCCAGTCTCTCCATATTGTCAGTCCTGCTATCCCAGAAATCAGTCTGGTTTACCTCATTGCAGTCCCACCATTACCAGAACATCTTTCCTTGGATAAGAAGAGCAAAACTGTGCACAACACTCCAGATGTGGACTCATCAAGGCCTACTACAATTGCAGCAAGACATCCCTTTTCCTGTACTCGAATTGTCTCACTATGAAGACTAACATACCATTTGCCGCCTTCACCACCTGCTATACCTGTAAACTTACTTTCAATGGACTACACAATCTAACTGTTGATTTGAAGTAACTGTTAATGGATCTTAATAGGACATTAAAAATTGACCAAATTTTTTTTACATTAAGAAATATGGCAGAACCGGTAAATGGGATTAGGTTGCAGATCAGCCATGATCTCATGAAATAGTAGAACAGATTTGTAAGGCGAAATGGAGTGCCTGCTTTGTTGAAGAGTTTGCCCTCTTCCTGCCATCCTTGGAAAAGATCAGCTCAGTACACCCCTTTAGATTCTAGAGTAGATATTGCAGATAAAGTTGTATATTATTGAATCAATATGCCACTTAGCACAACAAATCTATGCAAAGATCTTTTAAAAGTGGCAGAACATGCTGGAAGTAATTAGCAAAGCACATAGCGTTTTGGGCTTGATTGCAATACAGGGGCAGTTGGTCCCTCTGCTGAATGGGCATCATTGTCTTTGCTGTTTGGAGATTAGGCCATGGTTACTCCTATAGGTCAGGTCTAACCAACCCAGGGATTGCAGGTGCGTCAGTCGAGGAGCCGTGCAGACATCTGTCAGGGGGCTAGGCTGTTCCTAGTTTGGGCAGCCTTCATAAATCAGTCCTTGTGGGATTAGGCAACAGTGGTCAGGAGAATACTGGAAGGCAGTGAATGGATTGTTGGGGAAAGTGGGAAACTAAAGTCTTGGAAAGGGCTGCATTATATTACAGTGCGGTGTGAGGGGGGGATAACAACTGTGAAAGGGAGCAACTCCAAATATAAGGATGAAAGCTGATCTAGCATAGGAGGGTATGGGTGGGTAGTGATTTTGCAAGTCACCATGACACTGGATTCAGTGGGCTATGGGGATGGTGTAGGAGGCAGCAATTGGAAATATTTATGGCCAAATAAAACAGTTGGATGGGAATGTGGGGAGCCCAAAAGCTGATGGAATTGATTGGGACAGCAAAACAAAATGGAACATGAAGAGTTTGGTGGGTGTAATTCTAATTATCAAGCGGAACTCCCAGTAGTGTGAAATGGATAACATTGTTTTCATTCAAACCTCAAAAGTGCAATCAGGAAGACAAGATGTTTGCCAACTTATTCAAAGTAGGTAGAGTAAATTCATTTTCTCGTCTGGGGTATGTTTGCAATATACCGGGGGAGTTGCATTAATCAAGCATCCATCAGGCTGCACTTCTTCTGTAACTCCTGCATTGACTGGTATTACATTTCAAACCTTGACCTCAAGTACCAGTGACTGATCGACATGTAATTACCTTTTTACAAAAACCATTCCACTGATCTCAAAGCTGCAAAGGCCTCAGAGCTGATATCTTTGCAGAATGAAGTGTCAGAAAGAAAGAATGAATGTGGTCTGTTATAGTCAGTCCTGCATTTTTTGGGCAGGCAGTGAAGGTATATCCTGAGACTGAAAACCTCCCAATGTTGTTTGGTGAATGTTGCAACGCATGCATCTGAATGAAGTGAAATAACTGAGGTCCATGGAAAGACATTTCACTACTCTCCTGGGAGACCTGTATTTCCATACTGTATCACAGCCTAACATGAAGCCTCATTAATGCTTGCTACAACTTCTCAAGAATCACATCCTGGAAAAGCCATTCTGGCTCTAATACTCTTCACAGAATATCAATGCACCATCCCGAAGGAATGCATCAAGAGCAGGTGCTGTTTTCACTATCCCAGCCATATACAGACACCTCAAGAGGAAGCGGCATGGTACTAATAACATTGGTGGTCTCTTCCAACCTTAGACCCAGTTTGCTCAAGTGTTACTGACCAACCCTGCCTGCTATCCCTAAGCTTGAGTATTTGTACAAAGTTATTAATGAACAGCAGATGGAACTACCCTCTGTCTAGACCTAGGAAGGTTCCTTATCTCTGGTAGTCCTTTCAGTTCCAGAGACCTCGGGCATTTCTCTCTCAACCAGTTGCGAAGGCATGCCAATGATCAAGGGTTATGGGGAGAAGGCAGGAGAATGGGTTTGAGAAACGTACCATGATCGAATGGGAGAGCTGACTCAATAGGCAAAATGGCTTAATTCTTCTCTGGGTTCTTTTGTTATGATGTGGGCACCAAATTATGATCACAAGTCAAATCTAGATAAAGTACCCACCAAATACTGTTCCACTGAAGTGGAAGACTCAACTGGTGGTGAGTGCCGGTGAAAGCCTTACAGGAACATCCTCAGAGTTGTGGCTTCCTTTTGCAAAGTGGAAGTGGATCTGACACACTCAGGCTCTGGCATCTGTGATTGTGTGGGTGTTACTGGTGCCTAAGTTAAGAGAAGCCTTTGTAGGGCTAGAAATTTGAGTATCTTAAGAATGAATTAACAGAGGTGGTAATGTGAGAAAGGTGCAGTGCAGTACAATGAAGCCTACTGTATTAACTAAGTCAGAAGTCACACAACATCAGGTTATAGTCCAACAGGTTTATTTGAAATCACAAACTTTCAGGGTGCTGCAACTTCACCTGACAAAAGAGCAGAGCTCCAAAAGCTCGTGATTTCAAACAAACCTGTTGGCCTATAACCTGGTGTCGTGTGACTTCTGACCTTGTCCACCCAGTGCAACACCAGCAACTCCACATACTGTTAACTGATCCGGGAGCTATCAGTGTGCTCATGTGAGTGGTCTCCGGCTAATTCCATGATCTTCTCAAGGAGCAGGGAAACTAATGTCGGCAACTCCCATCCTGTCTTTGCCCTCCCGGCCTGCTTGGGTGGCAGTTTCTCCTGGAATGAGTAAAAAGATGATAGAGTAAGATTAACTTGGATGGAACAACTGTTTTATGGTGATGTGGAAGCAGAAGTGGTGAGGTGTCCCATTTAGTGAGTGAGGAAGAGTAGAAGCAGAAAGGGTTAGTAGTTTGGAGAGATTTGGGTAAGAGCTGTTGAATGGAGTAGCTGTGAACAAGAGTGAGAGTTGTAGGTGGTCAGCCTTGGAGAGATCAGTATGTAGTGGCAGAGTTAGAGTATGAGGTAGCGGAGAGAAGATAATGGTACTTACTCTTGGAGACTGCAGCAGAACGTGGACTTTCTTACTGCACAACTGGATGTTTCATTTAGTCTGAGAAACAGCACTGTCCCAAGACCACTGTCTAGATTCAGACTGGCTGGATCTGTGGGTCCAGCAGTGGCAAGCACTTCTGAGCTACTCCTTTCTTATGATTGGATGAGCCTGATGCTGAAGAAGATGGTTTATAATTAATTATGAATGGTTAATTGCATGCGAAATGTTGACAGGCACCAGTGGAATGCCCAACCTGAATCTCTCTGAAAATGACAGTCAGAAAATGAGAACGTTTACTCTATCAACTTGAGGGGGAAAATAAAAATCGTCAATCTCCTCTTGTGCTGTTTAACTGTTAGTTTTTTCCCTTGAAGCTGTGTTATTGTGAATGGCCTGTATGAGTATGAGACAAAAACCTTCAACAAAACGTGCCTTTTTTCTTTCCAGCAGTACTCCAGTTCTGTGTGACCAAACGACAATGTATTCCAAACACAATGGAAAGTCTCTTCTTTCTGCACCTTTTCCATACACCAAGATTTTACATCCCTGCATCAAATCTCTTCTCTAAGGAAAATCACCCCAGCTTCTCCAATCTAACTGGAATAAATCACATTTTCACAATCAGTTGTCATATTTCTGCACATTACAACAATGACTGCATGTCAAACATATTTAATATCGCTCTCAATCACTTTGAGATGTCCAAACATTGTGAAAAAGTGTTCTGGAAAGACAAATTTATTCTTTCACATTGTTAACCGAAACAAAGACCTGTGACTGAGGTCAGCAATTGCAATGGAACTTCCTTTTGTCAGAAATTTTGTTGGCCAATAGAGTTTACTAGTTATGCAGTTGATCAAAATGATACGAAGATGTTCTGTCAAACCATTATCAAAGCCATCATTATTAAAGTAATTAGATGATAGCCTAAGTGAATGTGGATTAGCAAATTGGCCAGAATTTACTTTATCAGGGCATCTAATAATATCTGCCACTTAGTAGACATGACCTGGAGAATTTAGCTCAAAATAGTTTTGTCCATATTGTTGCTGAAAGTCTAAGCTGAGAATGGTGTAATGAGGATAAGGCGTCATTCGGAACCCAAGTGAACAGGACACTAAAAAGACAATGTTGTTGAACAGTGAGATTCAAGTATTGGGGAAATAAATAGGCTGAATTCACCCCTTCTCAATGTGGTAGCAAATTTGTCAAAGAAAGGATGGCTAAAGGTGAGATGCCAGAAGCTATAAGCTGATTGCATAGTCCTGCCCATTAGTCTCAGTCAGCTGTAATTAACAGTATTGAAGTGCACGCTGGAGGACTGAAGACGTTTAGAGGGTTCATTTATCACTTAGTTGGACTGTTGATGAAGGAAACTGAACTTTCAGGTCGAACGAGGTTTGGTACCAGAACTCCAGCATTCTATTTATAGAAAGGGTGAAGTTTTAACTAGAGAGTTTTGCTTGAACAGGTTTCAGGTATCACGAACCCGGTTTTATTAATTGCAAATAAATGCTGTTTTCTAAACGTGTTGATTGTGGTAATGTTTTGTTGTCTAAAGATCTTGTAAAAAGTCCTATGTTAATATAAACTCCTTTTTAGTTTTATCATATCAATTTTTCTGTGTTGATTGGACCAATAACAAATTAATTGCACTCAACTGTAAACAGAATAGACATTGAATATACTTCAGGAAAACGACTCCAAATCCTGGAATTGTATAAAAGCTTTGGGAGTTTTTTTTTCTGGCTGCAAAAAGCAACCTAGTGTGGTCTTTGACTGCCAGGAATTAGGAGTAACAGTCATGGACACTGTGAAGGAAAAATGTAGCTCCATTTCTCTCATCTGGTAATTCCAGTATATTCTTGACGTTGACTGTGTCTCAATAGTATAAGGCAAGTTCTAACAGCCTTGAAATTTGTAATGTTGGAGACATGCAAGAAATGTTTTCTCTTATGTGGATTTTCAGTCCCTCCTCTCTCATACCTTCACCCTGTCTGTGTATAGACACATAGACATGGTATTTGGTAAAGGTGTGGTGCGCAGTTCCATAAATGTATGGGAGTAACCACATCATGGAAAAAGATATTTCCCCTCTAGCGATGTTGGCTCTGGGGGGGCGGGGGAAGAGAGAGGAAAATTGAGAACAAAAAAAACCATCTTCATAAGAGTGATTCATAATGAACAATTTAGTTGTTGCCACAATGACTCAAATCAACAAAATGTGTGACAAACTGTTACAAAAATTCTTCAGCTTACTGAAAATTAATGCATAAATATGTGAACATTTCAATAAAGTAATATCCTATGATGGTGTTGTGGACAATTTGATGATGAAATAGGGAACCTAATATTTACTGTTTGTATCTGCTTAGACTGGTGAGACAAAAAAAAGAATTAGGAATAGGAGCAAGAGGGCAGTGCAATGGTTCAGTGGCTGGCAATGCTGCCTCATAGCGCCAAGGACCTGTGTTCAATTCCACCCTCTGGCGACTGTTTCTGCCTGGGTTTCCTCTGGGTGCCCTGGTTTCCTCCCACAGTCTGAAGATGTGGAGGTTAGGTGGATTGGCCATGCTAAATTGCCCATAGTGTTCAGGGATGTGCAGGCTGGGTAGGTTTAGAAAGTGATGCATCTATGTAATTATAAACAGTTGGGGCTCCTGCATGAATGTCCTTTGTCATATATTTGTCAGGGTTTCCTGTCCTCCTCTTCCACTTACCCTGTCTTTGCAAATTGATATGTGCCCTGTCATAGTTAACTACTTAAATTTCAAAGTTAGAAGTTTCACTCGGCTGTTATCTGTATTTAGAACATAGAACATAGAACATAGAACAGTACAGCACAGAACAGGCCCTTCAGCCCACAATGTTGTGCCAACCATTGATCCTCATGTATGCACCCTCAAATTTCTGTGACCATATGCATGTCCAGCAGTCTCTTAAATGACCCCAATGACCTTGCTTCCACAACTGCTGCTGGCAACGCATTCCATGCTCTCACAACTCTCTGCGTAAAGAACCTGCCTCTGACATCCCCTCTATACTTTCCACCAACCAGCTTAAAACTATGACCCCTCGTGCTAGCCATTTCTGCCCTGGGAAATAGTCTCTGGCTATCAACTCTATCTATGCCTCTCATTATCTTGTATACCTCAATTAGGTCCCCTCTCCTCCTCCTTTTCTCCAATGAAAAGAGACCGAGCTCAGTCAACCTCTCTTCATAAGATAAGCCCTCCAGTCCAGGCAGCATCCTCGTAAACCTCCTCTGAACCCTCTCCAAAGCATCCATGTAACTAGTTAACATCATTTATACAATTATTGTGTCTAACTCTAGAATGAATTAAACCACAGCCCCCGCAGCTCTTATGCTGCAGTGGTAATGTCCCTACCTCTGGTCCAGCCGGCACAGTGTAAAATTTCACTTGACCCAGCGGTGTCTCCGAAAATGTCTGAACGGCAAAGCGCAAAATTTGAGGCACGGTTCAATCAGACTGGTGTTAAGTACAGTCCCGCCCAGTTCTCATCAAAAACCATTGTAAAACTGCGAGGTGCTTTTGCAGTAATTAGATTGGAGGTGCACTGCTAATTTCAGCTCACTGCTATCAGTTATGCACATTCAGACCCTCAAGACATGTTGGAAAAATTGTTTAAAAACAGCAAAAAGTATTTGCAGATGATGGTGGTGTGTGCACTGATCCAGCTGTAGTTTTACATAATCATTTATTACTTGACACAGCATGAAGCTACGATTCTTGTTGTGCAAATGAGATTTGTTCTTTACTAGGTTTCATAATGGACATATGGATCTGTGCACATGAGTTACTGACTTTGGATAAACGTCTGTAAAATTCAACTTGTACCATTTCTTCAGTTTTGAAAGTGATCTTTGCAATTGCTTTGGACGGAACAAAAATGGAGTCAAAATCAGCTCACCCTAATGTCAGTATTCCCAGCTTTGATGAACATCGTGAGAAAAAAAAGCGATACACTGTAAGTATAGAACAAAGGTTTCTTTGGCGAGCTTTCTGGAAACTTTGCTGATAAAATATTTTAAATAGTTCACCACGAATGTTACGTAACCAAGTATTTGGCCCATGTTAGTAAGCAGAATACTTTCTTAGTATGGCATCGATATGGGAATTTGTTTGGATTTTTAAAATGTAAGTAGTTTGTATGACTCTTCATTTTCGCTCTTTCTCAATCTGTCTCATAGCTTCTCTCTCACACACACTATCTCTCTCTCTCACACAGCACACACACTGTGTCTGTCTGTCTCTCTCTCTCACACACACACACACAATCTCACACTCACTCTCATACGCATACACACTCTCTCTCACACACACTCTCATACGCATACACACTCTCTCTCTCTCTCTCACTCACACACACACACACACACACACACACACACACACTCTCTCTCACTCTCATACGCATACACACACTCTCTCTCATACACACACACACACACACACACACACACACACACACACACACACACACACACACACACACACACACACGCGCACAAGCATCTGGCTCGGCCAACCACCGTTAGGAACAATGCTGTGAACATGCACACAGTGCGCATAATATTTACTTAGGATAAAGCAAAACATGAAATTCCTACTGAACAAGGATAGCTGGAATGTTGTATGCCTTATTACAGTTGATGGGTCAGCTGGGTGTGATGACTTCTTAAAAAAACTTTCTTTTGTAACATCTTGTTTCTTCTAACAACAGGTTTACAAAGTGCTGGTGACAGTTGGTAGGAATGAATGGTTCGTCTTGAGACGCTATGCCGAATTTGACAAATTGTACAACACTGTAAGTGTGGAGTGTCTTATGTTATTGCACAACAATACCTGATTACGCTATTCCACAGGTCACATCATCCAAGTCCTTATTGAAAATCAATCCAAATGAACCTTTCAGATGTTTTATTTTTCAGAATGTTCATCGAGTTCTCATAAGATGTCATGTTCACTGTCTGAATTATTGTATGATTCTGTTATCTGTAGTGTCAACATTTTTACTTTTAATCGTATCTCTCGCTTATCCTAGAACTTGCTGCTTTCAGTTAAAGACACTCTCTAGTGTAAGGATCAATCTTCTAATATATATTACTCACTTATTTTGAATATTTTTCTAAACGTTGTAATATGAGTGCTAACTACAGCGAGTGTAGTTGAGGTTATAATTTTCACTGTACTTCCAAGGTCAGGATGGAAAAACATTAGACCTTACACAAATGCTGGGAGCTGAGTTTATCTCACACTTAATACTGCTTTATCCCAAGTGATGACGCAGTCAACATTTTTTAAAAAATTTTTGTGGTGTATTAAGCTTTTCATTTCCAAATTATAAACTGGTTTAGGATTGAGCTTTAATGTCAGGTTAGATATTTTATGCTTGTATTGATTATAAAATAGTTACAAGTCTTTTAAAAAAAAATTAATAGCAAGCAACTCCAAGGTTGGACTATGTAAATTCTGACGTTTCAGTGCAGAACTGTGGGTCCATCATGCGGATGAGATGCTCACACAGGCCCCATCTGCCTGCTCAGGATTGAAGATTCTATGACATTTTTATAAGAGTATTGCCCTGTGTCTAAGCCAGCACTTACTCGTCACCTCAATTTAATAATGTTTGTTTTAAACATTTTTATTAAAATACCATTTTTATTCTTAGATCATGCTTGTTTGAAAGTAAAGCAAAACATAGATTTTAATTTTCAAAAAAAAGCAGTTTCATTGGTTTAACAATCCTGAATTCTGAATGTTAACACATTATAACTGATTGCAGTTTAGTTGTTATTATAAGTTCATAGTAATATCTTCCTAGACGGTTTTTGGCCACTTGTTTATCACTTGTATGTTCCTGCTTTCTCCTGTTCTGTTCTAATTTTCTTTTAAGCCACTGAACAAAGTGTGATTGGAAGTGTTGAACATAGGAAATATACAAAACTTCTCATGTGAATTAGATGTAAAATATACACACGTTTTTGATGAGGCCTTGGATCAACCCCTTCCTTGCAGACTTGAATGATTAAAATTAGAATACCAGGACGAGAAGCTGTGTCTTTTAGGATCTGAGCAGCCCCTCAGTCAGTAGCATTGCTGCTGAGGGAATCCTAATGATGAATATTGAGATCCCCAAATGACAGCATATTCTCTGTGCTTCCTCCTAGTAGTGTTTACTGCAGAGGAGAACCGATTCATTAGTGAGTGGTAGGTGACAATTAGCAGGAGGTTTCCTTGACCATGTTCGATCTGTTTATAACCACCCATGAGACTTCCTGGGGCTCAGAGTCATTGTTGAAGACTCCCAGAGCAAATTTCTCACAACAGTATATCACTACACCACCACACCTCTAGTGGATCTGTTCTGCCAGTGGGACGGGACATAACCAGGAATTCTGAAACAGTAGGATCAAACTGGGGATATGTATTCCAGCAGTGTCTCTGACATCAGTGTTTTCCTTTGTTTATTTGGTGCATATAACATCTCAATGGTTGGTCAGAACTGCAGCTAGAAATTTCACAACAGCTGCTTGCTGATCTCAAGTTATGTGATCAGATCATTTCTATGTGGGGAATACATTTAACTGTGGTGCCAAAGAAACAGGTTGGGCAAATTACTAAGCGTGAAGAATGTTCCAAACCATAAACTACAGGGTAAAATCATGAGATCCACTCGTTCTTCTATACGATCAAGAATCACCCTTCTACAGCTCCTGTATTGTGAATTCTCTGCTACAGAAGCATGTTAAATAAAAGTGACTTTTGGAAATTTAAATACTTATATAGCTTTTTCTGTCTGTTAGCTTAAGAAGCAATACCCTCAATTTCCCCTGAAGCTTCCTGCGAAAAGAATATTTGGAGACAATTTTGATCCAGGTAATATCAACCATATATCAACCATATCAACTAATAATTTAATGTGGTTGATTTTGCTTATGTGGAGTTAGAGTTGAATTTCACTTTGTTTTCCTCCTCCAGAAATATGTATTAATTTTCTGTAAGAGTATTATTGAGTAATAAATACCTCTTGTAAAAGAGATTTAACATCATAATTTCTTGGATTTTATTTAGGAATGGTTTTCAAGAAGTAAGAGCCTTCGTAGACCATATGTATTGTTGAGCCTGCTCTGCCTTCAATATAATTGTGGCTTATCACAGGAAATAACCTAGTGAATTTTGTCCATACTTAGTGTCCATACTTGTGGACTAAAAGGTCTGAGTTAAACACCCACTTGTCCTGGTGGTGTGCCTGACAGGTTGATTTAGAAATTTCAGACAGTGCTGTTTTAGTGCAGTGGTTGGGTTCCTACTCCAAGACAGGAGATCTGGGATCAAATCTCATTGGCTTCAGGCATGTGGCATAGCACATCTGAACAGGTTGATTTTTTAAAAATTCTATCCTTTCATGGACCCACGCTGCACAGTACTCTGTGTATTCTTTACAAAGCCTTTTATAAGTCTGGAAAGACTTTATTACTGTGGTACTCCAAACCTGCTGCAATTAAGGCCAACGTGCCAGTTGTCTTCATAATTCCTTCCTTTAACAATGTACAAATGAAATGTGCCTTGTCTTGAGTACACCAGTGACTTTCTGAAATTAATATCTGGAAGGTTCAGATTTTGTTTTTCTGTTCATACCACAAAAATGAATACTGACACTTGCCTACAATAAATTCTGTTTTCGCCTTTTGCAACTCATGTAAGCAGTCAATATCTCTGTACAGAGATAGTAGGACCTGCAGATGCTGGAGAATGTGAGATAACAAGGTATAGAGCTGGATGAACACAGCAGGCCAAGCAGCATCAGAGGAGCAGAACCCAAAACGTCAGCTTTCCTGCTCCTCTGATGCTGCTTGGCCTGCTGTGTCCATCCAGCTTCACACCTTGTTATCTCTGTACAGCTTCTTTGTACTCTCCTTGCAGCATTCATTCCCACTTAGCTTTGTATTGTCAGAAACTTTGGTACTTCCAATCTTTTTGACGAAAGGAATCAACTGAAAGATGAAGGTTGGAGGGTAAAAACAGGACAGTGGATGAGATTAAAGAAGATGGCAATGGAAGCCCTATTCTTGGTGGGAGGAAGAAACACACTGTTTTGTTTTGATAGAGATCTAGGCCCAGATTTTCACACCTTACTTCCATCTAAAATGGTGGATCATTAGAGAGTTAGGAAGCCAGTGAATATTGGGGTTCTTTAACTGAATCTCAGCAGTAGCATCCTCTCGGAGTACCCCAGCTTATCAAGATGCATGGGATGACCTAATTCTGTCCAAGGATTTCTAATTATGCAAAACCTGCGTGGTTAGAATAAGTCAACTGGAAATGGATTTTGAGGTGGCAGGAGTATAGAAGGGAAACAAGGGAAGCTGTTTCCTGGATTGCTCACTCTTACCTGAAGGCCCTGCGAGATGAGGACCTACAATGAGGTGATCTTTCCTAAGGATGGGAGTAAGAGACCAACCTTTCCAGTTAATCAGGTACAGATGGCTCTGACTGACATCAGCAGCACAGGCGTAGTCACTCGGACTGTGGAACAGTGCATAAAGAGGATCAAGAATCTCAGGTTGGTGGAGAGGTCAGTGACAAATTTTAGGTGCCAAGCCCAACCTCTGCCTTCTACAGCATGCCACACCATAGAACAGCAGGCACACTTTTTAAATAGCTGCACCTCTGTCAGACATTACTCAAATCCATCTGAACCTTCCCTCGCTGTCAGCCTCATCCTGTTGCTGTCTCACACTTGTGCCTCATTACCATTCACAGATGGGATCCTTTCCTGCTGCCTGCAAAAAAAATCATTGACAACAGCCACAGCTCTACTTTGTCGTCTTGCAGGACAAAAGGGCAAATCACATCAGGTAGGGCGTATACCCTCTGGTGATGGACAACTTAGCCAATGACAATGTGCATCTAACAAGTCCACTCAGTTTATTCCAAAGGGCTGCAGATATTCGCATCACCCTATAGTGAAGGCCTAAGGCACTGGTGCTGAGATATGCTTAAGAGCTTATTCTCTGCCTATAATCCCTATCTTTGCCTGAAATCCCTATTTCAGGGGTTCTGCCTTCAAGCTGGATGACTGCCTATCCTTTCTGTCCTGTAGCACATGGATCAAGAGAAGGCAGCTACTGATAGCAGTGCTGCTCCACTTGCTGTTTGTCGGAAGCTGCAGAGAGATAGAGACAGGCCATGTGAATGGGTAGGTTGGCAGATGGAATGCATCTTGGGGAAGTGACCATGTACTTTCATTACAAGAACAGGGAAGGAAAATATACTTTGTTAAATGACCTGAAATTCTGGATGTTAATATTCATAATGTCCTGGCTGTATTCTGATAAAGAACACAGTTTGCATGCATTATCGCAAGCAGTTGGGAAGATAAATGACATGTTGGCCTTAATTGGAACAGGTTTGGTATCAGAAGTTAAGTTGGTGCTGATAAGCTGCTGCTATGCGTATAGCAGGTGAGTAGCAAAAAACTGCAGCTGGAAGTAAGTGAATTAGGTGCCAAGAGATTAAAAACCATCTGCCATGCACTGAAAGCATACTGCAACAAGGAACACAGTAAACAGCAGCCTCTCCCGTGGCCACAGGCACAGATATTCAGTTTTGCTTTTTAAAGGATTTCCAGCTGATCACATTCGCTAACACACCTAACCTGCACATCCCTGATAGTTTAAATGAAGGTGCACTCTGTACTATAAGTTTCATGCAACTTTGGAAGTAATCCATTGCCTATTAAATACAGTACTTAAGTTTTGTTTTAACTGGAACAATTGTTAATTCATGCAGCTCCCCCATTTGCCTTCAGGCCAGCCCAAGTAAAATTACAAAGAGGGTGGATGATGACATGCCTCCCCAAAAATGACATGTTTTAGGACATTTGACTCCCTGTGCGTGACCAGATCAGCCTTAGTTTTCCTGGGAAAAATCCCTCTGTGTAAGCAAGGATAAGCTGAACCTTCAGTGACGCACAAATTAGGTTTCAGCTGGTGCATTGTATTTAGAAAGGATTTCAAACTCTTAGAGAGGATGTAGAAGAGAATTACTGAAATGGTACCAGGGATGAGAGACTTCAGTAATGCAAAGAATTTGAAGCTGGGTTGCATTCCTTGGACTGGAGAAGGCTTACGTGAATATTTGGGAGAAACTTTCAAAATAAGAACAAATTTTGATGAATAAGGTAAAACTCTTCCCAGTGGCAGATGGGTTGTTAACCAGAAGAGCCAGATTTAAGATGTACCAGAAGGAAACTTTCATCAATTTTAATGTGATCTGGAATAGATTGCCTGAAATGATGTAGAAACGGATTTAATAGTAACTTTTCAAACTATAATTGGATAAGTAGTTGAAGGGAATGAATTTGCAAGGCTCTGGGGAAAGAGTTATGGAATGTGATTAGTTGGATAATTCTATCCATCCGCTCACACAGGCTTAATGACTGACTGACCTCCTTCTGTGCTGTCATTCAATGCTTTTATGAAAGTACATTTCTCAGTCTGGAGATTGTGATGACCAGTAATTGGTTACTGAGTTCTTTTGTGGGAGCTGGTACCTAGATTTGGACCATTCCTGCAGCCGGTATGTTTCCTGATGTCTGTGTTTGAATAGCACTTGGAGCTTAGAATCATATAGTACAGAAGAGGTCTGCATTGCCAAAACTATTCATAATCTACACTAGTCTCTCTTTCCAGCACTTAGCCTTGAACGTTGTGATATTTCATCTGCTCATTGTGATATTTCAACTGCTCATCTCAATACTTTTTAAAGGTTGTGAGGTTTCTTGTCTCAACTACAATTCCTTATTGTGCATTCCATTTTAACTAAGGGCAACAGTTGCTTTCTGTCTAACCTGCCCACGCCCTTCATAATCGTATATATCTCACTTAGGACCCCACATCCTCAACTTTCTCTACTCTAAAGAAAACAACCTGAGCTTATCTAGCACTCTAAAATGCTCCATCCCAGGAGACATCCTGGTGAAAAGAACTGGATTGTGAAGACTACTTGCTACATCTGTCAAGATGTGCAATGACCATTTCAAAAATGAGGACAACTGCAAAACAAAACAGCTGTTTCTAGTTCTCTGTAATTTCCAGTTCTAATTATACTTCCAAAACACAGTTTGTATTCTAATGTGCTGTTGGGGCAAAATCAAGGTTTGCCAGGAGGTTCATCTTGCTTTCTTCAGTGACATCTTCCTTCAGTCTGAGTTTCCTCTATTTTAACCTTTGGTGAACCGAATAGGGTCAAAATAATAAAACATAATTAGGCTTCTGGCCTTATTGTTGGCTGTTCAAAGCTTTTCCATCCACAAGTCAGTCATTAATGAGACTTTCCTGAACTCCTCATAGCCAGGCATGAAGATTGTTTGTTTGTTGTTTAAGGAAGCAGTTTTTGTGCTTGACCATGTCTGGGAATAAACTTTTCTTGAGATTCAAAAGCTATTAAGTGCAGAAAATGCATGGCTTATTCTTATGGACCCTTCAGACCCAAATAGGGGTAATGAAAACTATTAAAATGAAGAGAGCGGTACTCTATGGGTCTCCGTTTGGGCACAGTTGTCCCAGCATCAGTATAAAAATACTTACTTTCAATCCATTTTTGCTGTGGACTTATTCTTTGCAGTTCTGCCTCCATAAGAATCTGCATGAAGAAAGAACATCTTCAATGTCTGCAATTCTGAGTACTTCAATTACCCATACGGCAGTTTGCTATGTAGCAATAGAATGGTACACTTAATCTTAGTCATTTTAAAATTAAAATTACTGAAGCTGTCTGGAGACCGTATGTACTTCTCCATGCTTTGTGTGTTGCTAACTTGTGCAGTTGGTATTCTGCAACTGATGTCTGGCCACATGCTAATTGAATGAATCTGAAATATGTGATATTGCCTGGAAAATATAGTTCTGTAGCATGTTATCCATACTTCATCAGGAGCAGAAGAGTAAAATTTCTTTGAACGATTTGTGCTCTTTTCTTAACAGCATTCATTAAGCAAAGAAGAGCAGGATTGAATGAGTTCATTCAGAAACTAGTATCACATCCATCATTAAGTCAACAGTAAGTTTTGTGTAATCTTTTCCATAAAATGATAACCCATGTTCAATGATTAGAGCAGTTAAATGTGTTAAAATGTATTGGTACATTGAACTAAAGAAGCTTTCGGAATTCAGTCCAGCTAAATAGCCTTTTCACAAAGTCTTAGTCAGAGTTATTCAACACAGAAACAGACACTTTTTGGAGCAACTCGTCCAAGTCAACTAAATATCCTAAACTGATCGAGTCCCACTTGCCAACATTTGACCCATATCCCTTTAAACCTTTCCTTTTCATGTACCCATCCAGATGCCTTTTAAAAGTTGTTGGAATTGAACTTTCCCTAGGCTCTGGACTGACCTATCTCTCCCTACCTCCCCACCCGTAGTCTCCTCTCCACCCATCTTCTCCTCTATCCATCTTCAGTCCGCTGCCCCCTTTCTCCCTATTTATTTCAGAATCCGCTCCCCATCCCCCTCTCTGATGAAGGGTCTAGGCCCGAAACGTCAGCCTTTGTGCTCCTAAGATGCTGTTTGGCCTGCTGTGTTCATCCAGCCCCACACTTTGTTATCTTGTTATTTAACTATTTTAAGCTGTGAACTCGGCTGTTTTGGAATTTCCAGTGGTCTGTCAATATAGCTTATGACTTAATAAACACATTTTGTATGTACATTTGTTTTATTATATTAAAGCCATTTCTTCAGAACATCGCAGCACACCACCATTGGAAAAAATTGATTCTTTATTTCTTTAGCCTTGAAGTTCGTGCATTTCTTCAAATGGATAACCCAAAGAATCAGTCAGATCCATCAGAAGATGAAGATGAAAAGCCTGGTCATGTGGTACTGTATACCCAGATGAATCTTTTATTTTTAAAATGTGCTTGGTGCATCCAAGATTGAGAGACTGTTATCTGTTATGATCCAGTTTATTATCAAGCTTGACTCACAGAAAGCTGACAGCATTTTTATTTCTGCAGCATCATTCTACCTCCGAAAGCATTTATCTTGGTGCCTCAGGAAATCCCCAGTGAGTATGTTATGGCTCTGGTTAATTATTTGAGTATCCTTTAATAAAATTAGGTAACTTTGTTATTCAAGATATAAAGTGAAAGAAGGTCATTTGTAGAAGGGTTAGATTAGAGTAGACGTAAGGAAAATCTTTTCAACTAGAAGGTGATGGGAGTCTGGAATTTTCTACCAGGTTTGGTTTAAGCGGAAACCCTCGATTCATTTAAAAAGAACCTGGATCTTAACCTGAAATGTGGTAATCTGCAAGGGTACAAACTATTCAGTCAATGTGGATACAATTGGCTGAATGGCCTCTTTCTGTGCTGTAACTTTTCTGTAGCTTTAACTGTCATCTAGTTAAGTTGTTGAATTTAATAGTACACAAAATTCTAATTTCATGCTTGTATTTTAATACTTCACTGAACCTTTTTAACTTCTATGGCCTTGGTATTTTCTTTCAGGGCTATGCCAACAGACTTTACTTTCTTGAAGCTAATTGGCAAGGGAAGCTTTGGCAAGGTAAGATTTTTGTCTTTTTAACATTTTTTTTCATCTGCTGATACACCAGCTGCTTTTCCTTCATTTCACAGGTTCATATGCTTTTTTTTGTCTTTTAAGGGATGCACTTTGTGGATTATAACTATAAAATTACTTTTTATTAGGTTCTACTTGCGAAACATAAAACTGATGGGAAATTTTACGCAATTAAGGTCTTGCATAAGAAAATAATCCTAAAGAAGAAAGAGGTAATATTTAAAATGTCACTTATTGCCAGAGATTTCTTTTTGTATTTTTTTGATTTTTGTGCATGCGTTTCAGATGTGAAAATATTTTCTTTATGCAGCAAAGGCACATTATGGCTGAGCGAAATGTGTTGTTGAAAAATGTGAAACACCCCTTTCTGGTTGGGCTTCATTATTCATTTCAAACCACAGACAAGCTGTACTTTGTCCTGGATTTTATTAATGGTGGAGAGGTTAGTATTGCTAGTCTGCTACAAAAAGGTAACTGAATTGTGATCTACTTTGCCCACCAAGAGAAACAGATTGTAGTATGTAATGTTTAGAAAAATTCCCACCAATATTGAAGTGAAAATAAGTCTCACGTATACATAAAGAAAAATCAAAATTATAACTTCTTAGGGCTTTTTCATATTTTCTTTTCCTTCCTTTTTAATCTGTGATAGACAGCATTAACAAGGATAATCTGTTCCAAAGCCCTCTGCCTGTGTTATAGATGAAGAAAAACACGCATGATGACTTCAAATTGGGCCACTTAACTAACAAAACAGTTTATGACTTTCTCCATTTCCCCACCAACTCCTTTCAAGCCAAAAATGGGAAACTAATTCTCATTGCCAAGCATTTTATAATCTTTCTTTAATCTTCCACTTCTGACTCTGTGTTTGAGCTAATAAAGTTTTGCTGTCCGTATTTAACTTTTTCAGTGACCAATTTGTCAATAACACTACACTTGCGGACAAGTCAGTTTCAAAATTGTCACTGCTGCATGTTAATAATTCTAATCCTTTCTTGTCTCCGTATCTCTGTAATCTCCATGAACTTCAATAGGCTCTCTGATGAAGGGTCTAGGCCCGAAACGTCAGCTTTTGTGCTCCTGAGATGCTGCTTGGCCTGCTGTGTTCATCCAGCTCTACACTTCGTTGTCATAATTCTGTTGCTCCCACTTTGACCACTATAGCATGCCTCATTCCTTCAGCTTTCCAGGTCTAACCTACAGAATTCTCTCCCTAAATCCCTCTACCTCTTTCGGATACATAAAAATGCTGTTTGGAACCTACTTCTTTGAATAAGTTTTTAGTCATCTATGCTAATGTTTATTTCTTCAACTCGTCCATTTTTGCATGATAACACTCCCTTGGTCTCTGTGCAAATGTCTAAGTACTGCAATCTGTTCAAATAATAGTTAATTTCCAGTGACTAATTAAAAGAATCATATGACAAAATTTCAAGTTTTGAGACTTTTATTTCAATCAATGAATTAAAAGTAACGTTGACTGAAAGCTTGTGGGCAACTAACATTTTAAACCACAGAAATGATATCGTGCCTCCTTAACCCAACTTAAAAACAACCCACATCTGTCATAATTCACTGCCCACTATCTACAGAAAAAACAAATTTTATTGGAAACAGTCCAACACAGATCTGGGAATCCAATAGGTTCTATTCTCCCTATTTCACTGAATCATGATGTCAAGTGAACATGAAAAGGCTGTTTGACTTTTCAAGAAATGGAGAAAATTCTGAATTGACAGGCAGCGAGGCCTGTACCTTCAATTCATCCCACTTCCCCATTCTTCCCATCCATGGCAAGTCAGATCTTCCTTAGGTTGTCATGTGATTTCTCTCTCTTCTGCATTCTGCCTGACTACACCAGCTGCAGTTCCTTGTGAGGCTTCCCAGTCTCTTTGTGACTGAATTTCAGAGACAGACTAATCTGACTGCTATTGCCTTTGTTTCAGATGTGAATACTTTGCACCTTGCTCTTAGCAACTGTTGACTTTGGGCCCATCACTATGGCAACTAAGCAACCAGGTTGCTGCAAAGCTGAATTCCTAAAGATCACGTGACTCTCTTCAATTCTCCATTTTATCTTGCATTAAGGACGCAGCTCCTAAGCATTATGATCTTTTAAACCTTACATTGATAATACACTGTGCAGAGCATTTTACTCAAGGTATTAAATAACAGCAGACGTTACAGTTCTACTACACTTTCTCTACCCCGACTCCCATTAAGGAAGGGTAACCTATAATAATCACTAATTATGAAAAAGGGAATGATTCTGCATCCTTAATGTGTTGTAGCATAGGATGTCTGTTCTGTATTTGAGAATTGTGAATTAATGTTCTTATGAACAATTTTCAGTTGTTTTTCCATCTGCAAAGGGAACGTTGCTTCTCCGAAGACAGAGCCAGATTCTATGCCGCAGAAATGGCTAGTGCCCTGGGATATTTGCATTCACTCAACATTGTTTACAGGTATCCTATCCAATGCTTAAAGGAATTCATTGCTGTCTTTAGTACTAGCTCCATACAGTACAATTTAATTTTTAACAGTTGAACCATGAGTATGTGTGTTGCATGGGAATGCAAGCAAATCTAATCTGACTATCCAAAGGCAAATATGTACATTCTATCATAATCCTGACTTCTCCCTTTTTAGCGGTGAATGGGCATTGAGTAATTGAAGTGTGCCACACATCACAAAATACACAATCTATGAGCTTCTCCACTAACAACAACATTAACGTGACTGATCCAGTTGAATTGGTTGTCAGTGTTGAAACCCAAAGATAGTGATGGTAATACCACTGAATCTCAGGAATGTGTGATTTGATTTTCTCATTACTAACCATTTGAAGAACGGCTAGGAATGGCAGAAGTGTAACTTGCCTCTCAGTTATCCCCAGGCTTGTATATTGTTTGCTTTGCAATATGTGGTGTGTGTTTCTGAGAAATTGCCATTGAAGCAGTAAATGCAATACACCAACAAACTGTTCTACTTCAACCCAACATCTAAGTGCTTGGGATCTAGTTGCCCTGTTACATGAATCTTAAAATGTTAATATGCAGGTACATCAAGTGGTTAGGAAAGCAAATGGAATGTCAGTGTCTGTTGTAAAGGTAGCACAGTATATAAGTTGTAAAGGTATGACCACTGGAGTAATGTGTATAGTTTTGGTCCCCTTAGTTAAGGATATAGGTTCGTTAGAAGCAGATCAGAAAATTTTTACTTTATTCCTCCCGAGGATGAAGTGGTGATCTAATCAAAAAGGGTTGAACAGATTGGTCACGTCCCCATTGAGATTTATAAAAATGAGAGATGATCATATTTCAATATGTTAAGATATCCTATATAAATACAAAAATAAGTGCTAGCACATCCTATGAATGAAATTTTAATACAATAGGATCCTGCAGTAACTTGACAGTCTGGATGCTGGAGGGATACTTCCCGTGGACAAGTCCAGAATGGTGAAATACAGCAGGTACGAGGGGCAAATTTAGGATTGAGGCCACAATCAGATTGGACATGAATGTAGTGAATAGCAGACAAGGCCTGATGAACGAAACAAATTGCTGACACATGCCATCAAGGATTAAAGGAATTGTTGCTTCTGCTCACAAATAGACTCCTGCTCTTAATTCTTTTGTCCTGATTTTATGATGAAAGTAAGATTATTGAAGAAGTGGCTGGTGATGATTGGACCACTGCCTGATATGCTATTGAAAGGATATCCTCACGTTGAGATGATTATGCTTCACTAACCACAATTATTTCTTTCATGCTAGGTTTAGCTTTAGCCACTGGTTTCCCGTTAGAGCTGCCTGGTGCTATGTTCTGTCAAATGCTGCCTTGCCCTCCAAGGCTATCACTCTTGCCTCAGCTCTAGAATTCAGCACTTAATAATACTGCAGCTGGAGTGAACCATTTAGCCTTCTGAATCCACTCCACCAGTTGGTAAGATCACAGTTGATCTGCTTCACTGTTTTCCTACACCGTCCCTGTATCTCTTGGTGTTTCTAAATGTGTAGACATCTATGAATTTCAGTCTTGAATGAACTCGAGGATTTAACCTTTACAGCTAATGGAGGCAGAAAATTCCAGATTCACTACCCTCTGAGTAAAGAAATTCTTCCTCATCCGAGTCCTAAGTGGCCAACCGCTTATTTCCAACACACTGCCTCTCATTCCAAACACACCACCCAGGAGAAACATCTTTTATGCATCTACCATCAATCTCTCTAATAATTTTAAATGTTTGAATGAGATCATCTCTCATTCTTCTAAATTCCAGAGAATGTAAACCCAGACTATTTAATCTTTCCTCATCGGACAACTCCTTTTCCATGCCTGGAATTAAATTGGTGAATATTCCACTTTCTCTAGGACAGCAGACAAGAAAATGGACTTGAAAACACAATCAGATCAGCCACGATCAAATAGAATGGAAGAGTTGGTTCAATGGACCAAATTCCCTACTGCTTCTAAATATCCTCTTATACCATGTTTAAACTAA
Organism: Stegostoma tigrinum; assembly: GCF_030684315.1. Lineage (NCBI taxonomy): Eukaryota > Metazoa > Chordata > Chondrichthyes > Orectolobiformes > Stegostomatidae > Stegostoma > Stegostoma tigrinum. The sequence goes on along the minus strand of NC_081358.1, from coordinate 31,413,217 downwards.
GGCTTTAATCCGGTATGGAACTGAGTGGTCTTGGAAGCCAAACTAAGTGTTAATGAACAGGTTACTGGTGAGAATTTGCTGCTTTACACTTCTGTTGCAACTTGTTTCATCAATTTGCTGAATGATTAATTGGTTGTAAGCTAACAGGGTGGTAGTTTGCAAGGTTGAATTTGCTCTATTTGTGGGCAGAAGCAACAATCTATTTAATCCTTTTTGGCATGCGTGAGCAGTTTGTTTGACTACATAACATTTTTGCACGGTAACTTGGGAACATTAAAGAACACATGAAACTGCACAGCTTAAAGACAACAATAGACAGAATATCCCTAAACAATATTTCACATTTCCCAGCATGGCCCCTGCAGGCCTTTCAGCTTCACAATACACTATACTTAATACTTCCAAATATTTTACCGTTTGCATTCTGTTTCTGCATTTAGATGATTCTCATTGTCACCCTTTGGCATGCCAATTTCCAAACGGTGCCAGTTACTGAATGTCTCCTGATGGGATTGGTTATCCTAATGGCATTTTTGATCCTGCTGTGTATATGTACTTGTTATCCTTATTTGTTTGTTCCAGAAGTTAGCAGTGATTTTTTTTGTTTTGGATTTGAAATTTGATTAATCAATGATTTTTTTTAACTTTCTTCAATTTTTTCATTTCTAATTGTATTACTAAATTTGCTGTTTGATTAATTTAGAAACCTTTGTAGAAGTATATCAATTTGCTTTCTTTTCGTAATAGGGATTTGAAACCAGAAAATATCCTTTTAGACTCTCAGGTATGCACATGAATTTCTTATTAGTAAAGCAGTTTGGTTCATCAAGACCGTTCAGCACATAGGCTACAGATATAATCTGTGAAGTTCAATTTCAGTAGTTAGTCTATCGCGTGGAAAACAGGAAATCAGGATGAATTGGAGCTGGATATTAAGTACAGTATTTTGATAGGTTTTAATATAGATTTGTGTTCCTTAATAAAAATTGCATTAGTAGTCATTTGACTGAACAGAACTTGAGTATTGCTGAAAAAGTAGATTTTTTTTAAACCTTTTATCTTACACTGATCAGGACAATTCACAATAATTACCAAAGTAAAGAGAAAATAAATGTAACTTTGAGGGGTTGGTGCTGATTGGTTGGCAAGTGGTTTGTAAATGGTAGAGGCATCGCCATGGAGAATGCACTAGTTAGATGATTAACTGCCAAACTTTATTTAAATTTTAAACAAGGCAGGTGAACTCTGGTCAAGGCATTACACCATGTATCTCAGCCCAAATGACAACCCTACATCAGTTAACAGTGTACTCTGGGCAATATTTGCTAAATAATCCTGTTTTTATGCTGGATGCTACATATTATTATACAGGGCCCTGTTCTTTGCAGACAAAGAACATGTACAAACAGTTGCCCCTGTTCCAACTCAACAAAATGGGTGACAGCCATTTTCTGATTCATTTCTCAGAGAAATGCCTTGCGAATCTCATCCTGAAGGTTCAGAACATTGATATGGAATGAAGGCATGATGACTGCTGCCACGATACTGGGCATTAACCTGCATGGTGCACTAAATATGGTGCATATCAACTGGGCATTGATGCAGTTTAATCCTTTGCAGTTGCAACGTATCTGTTTATATTGCCTGTAACATGATGCGTGTCATGTCAGTGCACCTTTTACCATGCACCATGAGTAAGCTGCTCATCCTGACTGCGCCATGAGATCATTTATTTGGAAGAAATGAATACAGTGTTTTCCCCTTTCTTTGTATAGAGGACATCTGTCGACCTCCCTTGGCCTGTACTGATGCTGTAGTATTCCTTGCAAGAGATGGTGTATTTCACTATGCACGTTCTTGGCTAATCAGGAATGTCACGTAGACTGTTCCAAGCTGAGGCTGAAATAAAAGATTTCCAGCTGAGTCATCTTCACCAACTCTGAGGAGCAATACAAACCTCACAACAGAACAGCAGCTACCACAAAAAATTAACCAGCAACTAACCTGAAAACATTTAATAAAAACCGAGAGAACAGTGGATGCTGTAAATCAGGAACAAAAATAAAGTTGCTGGAAAAGCTGAGCAGGCCTGGCAGCATCTGTGAAGGAAAAAACAGTTACGTTTCAGGTCCAGTGACCCTTCCTCAGAACTCTCTAAAGTGTAAAATTAAAAGAGAGTGTTATTTGCAGCATTTGAGTTGAACTCCAAGCCCTCAAATCAGCACTACATTGTATGACGAGTAGCATCATTCTCTCCCAACTTTGTATAATTCCAGGGCATATTCTCCATGTCTTTGCTGAAAACCTAACCAAATGCATCTATTATGGCCCTCTCCAGGTATTTTCATGTTGTGAACGGTCTCTGTTTTAGATCCAAAAAGGTACTATGCAACTGAGTTTTGTATTCACCATGCATACTTATTCTTGGTTTACACAAATTACAGCTGCTTTTACAATTGTTGGTGGAGACCTATTATGGCTTCCCGTTCTAAATCATTAATTTCCACATTTGTCTGCGTACTAGTCTTCCTTAGTGACAATTTTTAAAGTTAATATTCAGCTGTTAAAAATAGACTCATTAGTATTGCTGGAGTATTACAAGGTTGTTGAAAATTGCAGTCTAATTATTTAATTACCAACGTTAAATAATGACCACTGTCGAGGCAATAAACCTGACAAATGTAGAAAATGATGTAAACTTTGATTAGGCTGCTCTGCATCTATAAAGCAAAAAGGCAAGAGAATGAAAAGAGTGCTCCTCAGGCTGATAAACATTCATGCACTCAAATGTTGCACTGGCTTTCTCTTGAAGACAACGCTAAACTTTGCGAATGTCCTTTTTTTTGCTATTTTGTAAAATGTCTTTTGTTATTAACTGGTATTTATTTTGTGTTTCAGGGGCACATAGCTTTAACAGACTTTGGGCTTTGTAAGGAAGGAATGGCTTGCACTGACACCACATCTACTTTCTGCGGAACACCAGAGGTGCTCGATTTTTAAATACACTTTCATAGTGCTTAGCAAGTACTTTCGCCAGGCTTGTTAATTTACCACTGTTCCCCCTTGTGGGAATGTACTTAAACAGTACCCAAACTATCTCGTCTTGACAGACAAACAATTGCTTGGTTACAATTTTGCTGGTCAGCCTATGATTCCAGTTCATCTGAGCCAAATCCATTCGCACCCCACTGAAACTGGCCCTCACCCAACTGTTTTTATTTTGGTTTGCTCCTCTTCATTCTATCATAAATGCAAGCATTTATACAATTGTCATAATTGTCCCCCAAATCCTCGCCTGCTTCACTTGATCTGCTTGGCCCATTTCATTCCCTGGAATCCAATCTAGAAATGTCTCCCAGAATATAAGTACCAGGAGCAGGCAATTCAGACCCTTGAGTCTGCTTTGCCATTCAATATGATTATAGTTGATCTCCGTTCTGCTTCAACTCCACTTTCCTGCCTGCTCCCCATACCTTTTCAACCCTTAAAAATTAAAAGTTTATTTCCTTCTCAAATTTATTCAGTGTTCTAGTGTCTACCACACTCTGAGGGTCATGAATTTCACAGATTTGGGACCCTTTTAAGAGAAGTAATTCCCCCTTATCTCTGTTTTGAATCTGCTATCCCTTATTCTAAACCTATAACTTGTCGCTTTAGATTGCACCACAAGAGAAACATCCACTCTAAGACAACACAGTGTGGAACTGGAGGAACACAGCAGGCCAGGCAGCAAAGGAGGAGCAGGAAAGTTGACATTTTGGGTCAGGACCCTTAAGCCCTGAACAAGGGTCCTGACCTGAAACATCAACTTTCTTGCTCATCTGATGCTGCCTGGCCTGCTGTGTTCCTCCAGCATCTGAAGTTCTTGCTATCTCTTGAGTGATTTACAGCATCCACTCCAATCCATTTTTGTCAATGACTTTTAGCATCTTGTATGACTCAATTAGATCTCCCCTCATTCTGTCGAATTCTACCGAGTAAAGACCTAAACTGTTCAATCTCTTCCTATAAGACAAGTCTCCCTTATCAGGAGTTGGTCCTGAAAGAGAGTTCTCTTCTCTTAAACTCACTTCTGTAAACTGTTTAAACCCCTCTGTTTTGATCATATTACTGTCCTAATCTACTTGTTATGATAAATAAAAGACCCTCATGCAAATTACTGTTGTGTTTGCATCTATCTGCTATTTTCTTTGCACGATTACTCCTTTATAGTCTTTATGCTATCAACTAGTTCCATGTATAATTCATCCAGCAGTATAATAGCAAAATTCTTTGAATCCAGTAATACTTAGTATCCAGTCCTGCCCTTAACTGAGCCATGACTCCAGAATTATCGTAGCATTATATTTCTGCTTGCCTATGTATGCCAGAAGCTCAACAATTTTTGTAACTTAATTTTGACTTCATGCATCCCCTGTTATTCTGAGTCCACCGAAGCTCTGCCATTTCTTACTTTTTTGTTGCTGCTTTCTAAGGGAACATTGTCATTTCCATCAACCTAGTAGTCTGTTTGAACGTTCCCCATTGTCGCTAGCAAACAGTCTCACCAGTATATTGGTCACAGCACTGTTGAGGTACAGTATGTATAATTTCCACCTTGGCAGAACCAGTCCCAATAAGCCAAGGATCCAATGCTCTTCCACGTCTCCTCTCTCTGATCCCACACTCATCTGCTCTATTCTCCTCCTTTCTACGCTCACTAGCTTGTGATGCTGAGTGTAATACAGAGATTACATTATTTCAGGCCTGCGTCCTGGACTCATTCTTAGATTCCGAAAATTTGCCTGCAGGACCTTGTCTCCGTTTCTACCTGCGTTGGTGCTGATAGGGACCTCAATCTTTGGTTCCTCTCCTAGTCCACTCAGAGTTTAGCAGCTGTTTGATGTCATCCTTGACCTAACTATTAGGGATACAGCCATTGTCTCCCTGGCCACAAAAATGCCTGTCTGTTCCCCTTCCTATAAAATCCCCCAAGCTTTGTATCCCTGTACTGCTTTGTGTCTTCCCCGCTCTTCCTACTCCCAACGCCTTCCTTCTGGGTCTGTCATTTTGTCATGGACTTGGGTCTGGCTGCACACTTCAGAGTAGCCATCAACCATATTCCAAACTGGATACCAATTGGAGAGCATAATGCACAAAGTATATTACCTGCTTTATCCTACTCAACTGTCTGGCTATCACCCTCCGCAACACCCCCCCCCCCCCCCCAACCACCACCAACGCTTGCATTTTCTGAGGCTAGAGGATGACCACATCTGGAAACATGCTATCCATAAAATTCTCAGCCTGTTAGATGGATACCAGCTGCCACTCGGGTTTCAAAATCAGAAGTTTGATGTGTTCCAGCTGATGATCTTTCCTGCGTAAGTAATTGTTCAGGACCTGAGAAGCATCCTGAAGTTCCCACATGAAGCAGGACATACCATTTAACACTTGGACAAATGTGTTCTGTCACGACTGTTTCTATTAAACAATCATGTTTATTTCAGATAAGTCCCCAAAAACAAAAATAAAAACTTGCCAGTTACTCAACAATTGACTGCTTCCCTTTTACTATGTTGCTTTATTATGCAGGGAGATTAGCTTAACTTTTAATAAACCATTTATCTATACATTTCTGATTTTAAGTTACTGAAACTTTCAGAGCCCTTTAGTGTTGTATCCCTTGTTATTTAAACTTTATCCCTTAGATTTGATTGATTATTGAAACGCTTGGATAAACGATTAAATCAGTTTTGGTTTTTATAACAACTTATCTGGTCTTGCTTTATAGTTAATTTAAATTAAAAGTTTATCAGTTCAAGTGACTCCTTGTGTTGTAATGTAATTTTCTGATTTATCCCTGCTGTGTTCTTGGGCCACTGCTGCTCCTTTTGTCTTTGCTGTGTTCTCCAGTCAAATCTACTGGCCACGCTGACATCTGTTTGGGCAAGCATAAGCAGAGGTTTATAGGTGGATCTTCAACTTTTTTTCTGGAGACGGGTGCACTAAAGAGAAAGTAATTGGTGCATCATCCCAGCCAATAAATTGATCCAAAATGGATAGCAGAAATGGAGATCAAATGTTATCAAATTTTTAAGGAACTGTTTGGTAACCTGTAATTTTCCTTAATTGAACAATTGATGAATGCCAATGTTTCCATGTATTCAGGTTTTTAAAATACTTAAGTTTCAGGAACACTTATCTTTTAAAATATGCATCTTTTGAGATTAAAATCCTTATGAAACATTTAGTTGAGGAAATTCTATTGGTTCATAAGGACTTTGACAATTGATTTATTGTCACATGTACCGAAGCATAGAGAAAAACTTTCTTTATGGGCAGTAAGTAAAGATGTACAGATCAGAAAGACTTAGACAGAGACACACAGGTTAAATTGCACAGGGTGTGTGCTATGTGAGATCAACGCTAGCAAGATCAGCATTATTTGAGGCTGGAGAGTCTATTTGTCAAGTTAATAGTCAGGAAAAAGCTGAAAAAAATTTGGTGGTGTGTGTTCAGGTTTCTGTATCTTCTGTCTGATGGAAGATGTTGTAGGAGATCATCATCGGGGTGCATTGGGTCTTTGATAATGATTTTGGTTTGAGGTTCCCTCTTTAAACTGTGGAGAGACACAGCAATCTGATTAAAACATCCCTAGCTCAGTTTCAACAGGAAGCTCAGTCATATTTTATTTTTAGGTCATTGTTGGATCTTGGAAACATTGACAGATTTAGCCTGCTTACTCCTTCCCTTTTCTGGACAGTATAATTTGTATCTTTATCATTCACCAGAAAGGTAGAGCAGGAAATGGACATTTAGCTCAACCTATTCCAAAAAAGGTTTGTCATGAACCAGAGAAAATGCACAATTGACTAAGGTAACAATGCCAAGTTAAAGCTATTTCTTAAGGTGCATTTATTTCTTTGTATTTCAGTACCTTGCACCAGAAGTGCTCAGAAAGCAACCTTATGATAACACAGTTGATTGGTGGTGCCTTGGCTCTGTTCTATTTGAAATGCTGTATGGCTTGGTATGTAATTGCATATTTTATTGAACGTTTACCATTTTTTTTAATTGTTGTGAATGGTGTCACAGTATTTTTGTTTTACTCCTGAAGGTAGTTGTTGTCAGCCTATTCATCATCTTGGAAACAGTAGTGTGGTGTATTTGTTCAGTAATCCAGAGGTTGAGAATTAAAATTCACTTACAGTCCATTATGAAATGGGTTCGTATTAGAACCAATATCGTAAAACTGCCAGATTTTCAATAAAACTTAACTCTCTCATTACTTTACAGCACTGGAACAGCTTGCCTAGGAATGTTGCAAATTCAGGAGAGCACGTCTTGAGTATTATAGCCAGAATGTTTTCAGGGCCCGTAGCCTTTGGTGTACCCCGTGGGTAAATCGTTGAAGGTGATTTTTAAAAGTTAGAATTTATGGACAATTAGAGAAGCAAAAATTGATTAGACATAGTCAGCATGGTTTTGTGTGAGGAAAATTGTCTCTCTCAAACTTGATTGAGTTTTTTGAGGAAGTTGCCAAAAAAACACTGAAACAGGCACAGCAGTAGACGTTGTTTCTGCGAACTTTAGTAAAGCCTTTGATAAGGATCACAAGATAGACTAATTAGTAAAGTCAAGTCACATAGGATTCAGGGTGCTTGCCAATTGGCTTAATGGCAGGATAGAGAGTGGTGGTGAAGGGTTATTTTTGGACTGGAAGCCTGTCACCAGCAGTGTTCAACAGGGATCAGTTCTGGGTTGTCTTTTCTTTTTCATTTATGTAAACAATCTGGATGAGAATATAGAAGGCATGGTTAGTAAGTTTGCAAACAACACCAAAATTGGTAGCTCAGTAAACAGTGAAGAAAGTTTTCTAAGATTACGAAGGGATCTTGTTGAAATAGGTCAATGTGCTGAGAAATGGCAGATGAAGTATTGCATTTTGGTACAACAAACAAGTGTAGGACTTGTACAATTCATGATAGGGTAGTGTTGTAGAATAGAGAGACGTAAGGGTTAAGGTACATAATTTTGTATCACACGTAGACAGGTTGGGTAAAAAGGTGTTTGGCACACTTGCCTTCATTGCTGAATCCTTTCAGTATAGGATTTGGAATGTTATATTGATGTTGTCCAGGTCATTGGCGAAGCTTTTTCTAGAATGCTGTGTCCAATTTTGGTCGCCCAGCTTTAGGAAGGATATTAAGGTGGGGAGGGTTCAGAAGAGATTTACCAGCATGTTGTCGGATATATAAGGTTTCAGTTATAAAGAAAGGCCAGACAGGCAGAGACTTCTTTCACTGGAGCATAGGATATTGAGAGGCAACCCTATTTAAGTTTATAAAATCATAAGAGATATAGATAGGGTTAATGGTAGGTGTCTTTTCCCTAGGGTGGGGGATTTCAAGACTAGGGGACATGTTTTTAAGGTGAGAGGAGAGATTTCAAGAAGAATGAGGGGCTCATAGTGTACAGAGCTGGTCCACATGTTAAATGAAGTGGTGGATGTGGGTATAAATTAAGTACATGAGTAGGAAAGGTTTGGAGGAATATGGGTCTGGAGCAGGCAGGTATGACTAGTTTCGTTTGGGATTATGTTTGGCGTGGACTCATTGGGCCAAAGGGTCTGTTTCCATGCTGTATGACTCTGATTCCAACCATTTCTTGATATTGTGCAGAATGAATTGAATTGGCTGAAGACTGCTATCTGTGATGCTTGGAACCTCTGATGGCCAAACAGATCATCCATTCAGCACTCCTGACTGAAGATTGTTGCAAATTCTTCAACCTTATTTTTTACTTTGTGCTGGGATCCCCCTTCATTGAGGAAGGGGATATTTTGGAGCCAATTCCTCCACTCAGTTTAACAACTGTCCATTACCATTTGCAACCAGATGTAGTATGACTACAGAGCACATACCTGATCTGGTTCTGGAATCCATTAGTCCTGTCTATCACTGGCTATTTAGAACTAGATTTAGTTGTCATGTGTACTCAAGTACAAAATACAGGAGTATAGTGAAAAGTTTACAATGTCGCAACACATGGTACGTTCTTTGGTGCAGAGTACCTAGTTGCAAATCTTGAAAAAGCTAGAAGTTCTATATTACAGTTCTTCATTGTATAAATTAGGAAGTAGAGTTAAAAGATAGACCTTATAGTCCTTCTATTGCTTGCAGTCGCTCCACAGTGAGGCTTTCCACATGTGGTCTTGTTTTCCCCTGCACTGTGCTGACCCCAACCCAGTTCACAAGCTGATGACCACCATCTGTAACAGGCTTCTTTTTAATCATTCTTGGGATGAGTGCGCCACTCACTAGGCCAGCATTTAAAGCCCATCAATAGTTGCCCAGAGAGTAATTAAGAATTGACCATATTGCTGTGGTTCTGGAGTCAAATGTAGTCCAAACCAGGTAAGGATGGCAGTTTCCTTCCCTGAAGAACATTTGTGAACCAGATGGGGTTTTTTAACAATTGTCAATGGATTCATGGTTATTGTTAGACTCTTAATTTCAGATATTTATTGAATTCAAATTCCATCATCTTCATGGTGGGATTCGATCCCTGGTCACCAGAACATTACCTGGGTCTCTGGATTAACAGTCCAGCAATAATACCACGAGGCTATTGCCTCCGACCACATCGGGACTCAGACTACCTACCATTGTGCTCTTCTTTGGGCCCACAGGCTGTCCCACTCCATCTGTTCCAAGTATTCTTATTTAGTAGTTTCACCATGCTGACACGCACTTTGCTTTTGTAAGGTTGCTCTTGGCGTGCCATCCTGCATTATTCTTGGAACCAGTGTTAATCCCTGACTTTATCGTAACGGTAGTATGAACGATAACCATGGCTAAGTTGTGGGCTTTGTTTTTTTGTGACCAAAGTGGATAATGACACATTTATCCACATTATATTGCATTTGCCAAGTATTTACCCACTCAGCCAGTCTGTCCAAGTCACCCTGTAGCCTCCGAGCATCCTCCTCACAGCACACACTGCCACCCAGCTTAGTGTCATTTGCAAATCTAGAGATATTGCATTCAATTCCTTCATCCAAATCGTCAATATATATTGTGAACAGCTGCGGTCCCAGCACTGAACCCTACGGCAACCCACTCATCACTGTCTGTCACTCTGAAAAGACCTGTTTATTACAACTCTGTGCTTCCTGTCTGACAACCAGTTCTCTATCCATGTCAATACATTACCTATCATAACATGAGTTTTAATTTTCCTAAATAAACTCCTTTGTGGAACCTTGTCAAAAGCCTACTCAAAGTCCAGATAAACAACATTTACTGATTTACAGTTGTCAACTCTACTGGTCACATCCACAAAAAAATTCCAGAAGATTTGTCAAGCATGATTTCCCTTTAGTGAATCTGACCAGGACCAATTCTATCACTGCTTTCCAAATGGTCAGTCATATTCCCCACCAATGATGTCAGGCTAACTGACCTGTAATTCCCCATTTTCTGTCTTCTCACCCCTTTTTTTTTAAACAGCAAAGTTACATTACCGACCCTCTGGTCCATTGGAACTCTTCCAGCATCTACAGAATGCTGGAAAATGATCACTAATGTATCCGCTATTTCTGGGGCCACTTCGGTGAGTACTTTGGGATGCAGAGCATCAGGCCCTGGGGTCTTTATCGGGCTTTAATTCTATCAATTTCCCCAATACCACTTGCTGACTAATAAGGATTTCCTTCAGTTCCTCCATGTCCAGTAGCATTTCTTGAAGGTTACTTGTGTCATCCTTGGTGAAGACAGTTCCAAAGTATTTGTTAAACTGGTCTGCCATCTCTCTGTTGTCCATTATAAATTCATCTAATTCTAACTGCAAGGGACCTACATTGTCTTCACCAGTCTTTTTCTCTTCTCATATCTGTAGAAGCTTTTGCAGTTAGATTTCACATTTTTCATAAGTTCTTCATATTCTATTTTCCCTTTCCAAATTAAACTTTTTGTCTTCCTCTGCTGAATTTAAATTTCTCCCAGGCCTCCTCTTTGGCTTTAACATTAACTCTGAATTCCCTTGTTGTCCATAGTTGAGCCACCTTCCCTGTTTTACTCCTACACCAGGTAAGGATGTACAGTTATCTTTAAATGTCTACCATTGTCTATCCATCATCAACCCCTTAAGTATCCTTGGCTAGCTTATCCTAGGCAATGCAAACCTCATATTATCAAATTTAGCTTTCTTTAAGTTCAGGATCCTGGTTTCAAATTTAATTGTCACTTGTCATCTTAATGAAGAATTTTACCATATTATGGTCACTCTTCCCCAAAGGATCTCTCCCCACAATGTTACTAATTAATTCTGTCTTATTACACAGTACCCAGTCTAGGATGGCTTGTTCTCTAGTTGGTTCCTCAACATATTGATTGAGGTAACCATCTTTCATACGTTCCAGAAATTCCTCCTCCATCGCATTGCTACCAGTTTGGTTAGTCCAATCAATCCGGACATTGAAGTCACCCATAATAACTGCTGTACCCTTTGTGCATGCATCTCTAATTTCCTGTTTGATACAGCCTCCCACATCACAACTACTGTTTGGTGGTCTGTTCACAACTCCCACTAACATCTTTTTTCCTTTGGTGTTCTGCAGCTCCACTCTTAGTGATTCCACATCATCCAGGCCAAGGTTCTCCCTTATTATTGTGTTAATCTCCTCCTTAACAGCAATGCTCCCCCACCTCCATTTCCTGAAAATTGAATAACCCTGGACATTGAGTTCCCATCCTTGGTCACCCTGGAACTGGGTTCTGTGATCCAATTACGTCATATACATTAATAACTCTTTACGCAGTTGATTCACCTACCTTATTACAAATGCTACTTGCATTGAGACACTGAGCCTTCAAACTCATTTTTTGACATTTGCTGTCCTTTTTCTCTGCCTTCCACTTGCACTTTTCCCTTACTTTACTTTGTTTCTGTTCCCACCTCACTTCCCTTTGACTTCCTGTATTCATTCCCATCATCCTGCCATTTTAGTTTAAACCCTCCCCAACAGCACTAGCAAACACGCCCCCCCCTAGAACATTTGGTTCCAGTCCTGCCTAGGTGCAGACCTGTCTAGGTTTGTATTCGTCCCACCTCCCACGTAACCCATTCCGATGACCCAGGAATTTGAATGCCTCCCTCTTGCATCATCCTTCAAGCCACATATTCATCTTAACTACCCTGCCATTCCTACTCTGATTAGCATGTGGCGCTGATAGCAATCCCAAGATAAGACATCCTTGCACCAGAGAGTCTACATACCATCTTGGGCTCTTGTTGGCTGCTGCAGAGACACCTATGTGTTCCCCTTACAATTGAATCCCCTATCACTTTAGCTCTGCCACTCTTTCTGCTGCCCTCCTGGTGCCATGAACCCAGCTGCTGCTGCCTTCCCTGGTGAGGCATCTCTGCTAACAGTATCCAAAACGGTATACATGTTTTGGAGGGAGATGACCACAGGAGCCCTCTGCACCTCCTTCCTACTCACCAACTTGTTTGTTGGTGACCCATTCCCTGTCTTCCTCAGTAATTTTTATCTGTGAGGTGACCGACTTACTGAACGTGCTATTCACAAATCCCTCAGCCTTGCGGATGCTCCAAAGTGTGCTCAGCCGCAGCTCCAGAGCTGTCAAGCGGCCAGACAGGAGTTGCAGCTGGACATTTTTCGTGAATGTGAAGGAGTCTGTGACACTGTAAGGGCCACTGAATACCCACATCGTGCAGGAGGAGCATGACACGGGTCTGAGATCTCCTGCCATGACTTAACTCTTAAGTTAACAACAATAGCAAAGCAAGAGAAATTGAGAAGAAAAACTACACCCCAGTCACTACCCAATCAATTACCTGCTGCTTATGTCTTCAGTTAAACTTCCTTCTACTTCTCCTTTACACTCGTTTCTTGAGCAGCTGCAGTAGCTTGCTCCTCCTCCAACTGTCTTACCTCGCTGCTGCTTGCCTTCGTCACCAAAGCCCGGTATTCATTTAAGCCGACACTTAAAAGCTTACACTTAAACACCCAGCACTACTTCAAACACAAAGCTGCCCTTTTTAAAATGGCCGCAGTGTTGTAACTTGCCTTCCTTTTGTTCACTCCTGGGCAGTGACTAAGATGACTCCTCCCAGAATCCTTTTCAGCAACACCCTCTGTTGTCTTTTGGTCTCAACCAGTGCAAAATATAAACACTAGTAACAAGTGTTTCTATAAATAAAGTTTTTAAAAATAAAATAAATAAAAAGGAAGACAGTACTTAAAGTGAATTTTAGCCTCTTCCAGGATGTGACTGGGGAGTTATTAATGAGGGACACAGAAAAAGCAGAGACACAAAATCAATGTTTTGCCTCAGTTTCATTGATGCTGAAACCATCCCAATAATAATGTGTAATGTAGAGATTATAGAAAAGGAGAAACCTAAAGGTCAACACCGCAGAAAAAAGAATCAAACAGGGATTAAAAGCAGGCAAATTTCCAGGTCTGATGGCCTATATCCAAGGATTCCAGTGGAATGGAAAATGATGATTTAACAACATTCTGCACAAAAGAGGGAGGCAGAAAGCTGGAAGCTATTGACCAGATATTTTGTATAGAGCCCTGAGAGTTCATGGCTATCTGTGAGGAGGAAATTATTTGTTATAAATGGATAATTATGAAATAATCAAAACTAAAATAAGTAAGTCAGCAAAATCAATGTTTGTTTTTGCAGCCTCCTTTCTACAGTCGTGATACTGCTGAGATGTATGAATATATCCTTCACAAGCCTTTGCAGCTGAGGCCTGGAGCAAGTGATGAGGCCTGCTCTATCCTGGAAGGATTATTGGAAAAAGAAAGGGAGAGAAGACTAGGAGCAAAAGATGATTTTGTAAGAAGTTCTTGTTAAACTTTGAAATCATCCACCATTTACTAGTGGTTAAACAATAAACAAAGTTCCTCACCAGCTCAAAAAATATTCTGCTTCATAGCAACATTTTTTCTGGTTGCATTCAGGTCTGTTTTCAAACAGTTTTGCTAAGTGTCAGTATTAGTTAAGTAAGCAGCATCCCCTCTTGAAATAGATTGCAGTCCCACTCTGTAAACGTGACCTGCAGCACTGAGGGTCTGCAGCAATATCAGTTCTTGTCTTTCAGATGAGGTATCAAAGCAATATTCTATTTGTCATTTCAGCTGGATGTACATGGCCCTGTGATACAACTTTTTTCATCCCCTTATGCTCATTTTCCTTTGCACTGTTCCTGATCTACACACAGAAATTTCTGACGATTGGCTCATGGAAGTCTAGTCAGTTCTAAATCTATCCATGTCATTCTGTACTTTTGTTCACAGTAACTTGTTTGTTTCTGATAATTTAAAGTAATAAGAAAAAAGAATTAGTCCACAAGCTATATTAGTTATGTTGTCCAACCACTAGCATTCAAGGGCAGAGAAAGTAATCAGAAAAGTGCACAAATTAGTGGTTAAAATAGCAGCTTATGAACTTAGAATAGCTGTCAATAAATGGATAAAGCTATTATATATAGGAACAAGAATAACCCTTCAGCCTGTCAAGTATGCTGTGCCGTTGAATAGGACCATGGCTCCTCTGGTAAGGTAACTATGCAAATGTAATCAGTGTTTTTAAACCTCTTTCAGGCTTTTAAGATTTCAAATGTAATACACAAAATAATTAACATCATTGAACTTTAACTTTTCTGTCCCAGTTGACAAAATATCAGAGGTGGCCTTCTAATCTGTTAGACTACATCTGTGTGTGTATTTTAAGAAAACAAGAAAAACTTAAATTTGTACAGTCCCCTTCATTGATCACTAGACTACCAAAGTAGTACTGTTGAAATGTGGTCACTGTTTTAAAATAGCACAAATAACTTGTGCACAGCAAACTACCTCAAACTTCAACACAATAATGACCAGATAGTCTACATGTGTTATTCTAGAATGGAGCTCTAAGTCTTGGGAGTAAGACTGAAATCAGCAACATTCTGACTTTAGACTGACTGACGGATTCCTGACTCTTCTTTCCCTTTCCCTTTCCATTCTTTCTAAAAACCAAAAGAACTGCTGATGCTGTAAATCAGGAACAAAAATAGAAGTTGGTGGAAAAGCTCAGCAGGTCTGGCAACACCTGTGAAGACAAAATCAGAGTTAACATTTTGGGTCCGGTGACCTTTCCTCGGAACGTTGTTGAGTTCCTTTTATATCACTTTCTTCACGTGAGTGTGTATGTCATTAAAAAAAATTGATTTCTACTGTTAATACATGAATTCCTCTTTGAGAAGGCCTTTGGCCACCTACCCTAATATTTCCTATAGAACCACAGAAATGATACAGCACAGAAAGGGGTCATTTGGCCCACGCTGTCCACACCCCTGTAGCTTATAGCACTTAAGGTGCAGATCCAGGTATTTGCTACTAGAGTTTAAGATCTCTGCCTTTACCACCAACTCAGGCAGAGAGTTCCAGACACCCTCCACCCTCTGCATTAAACAAGCTTTTCCTTATGTCCACTCTAATTTTTCTGCAACTTAACTTGAATCTATAATTCCTGGTCTTTGAACTCTCTGCCGAGGGAAACGGGTTCCTCCTGTCAACTGTACCTCTATCTATCACAACTTTGTGTACCTCAATCATGTCACCCTTCAGACTTTTCTGTTCCAAGGAAGACAACCCCACCCCTCTAATCTCTCTTCATAGCTACACTTCTCTAGTCTTAGAATTAGAATTAGAATCCCTACAGTGTCCAGGCAACATTCTAGTAAACTGTCTCCAGAGCAATTATGTCCTTCGTGTAATGTGGCGACCTGAGCTGCACATGCTACTCCAGTTGTGGCCTCACCACTGTCCTATACAGTTTCATCATTATATCCCTACTTTTATATTATATGCCTCTGCCAGTGCAGAACAGCATTTTGTATGTCATCTTTACAACCTTATCTACCTGTACCTGCTACTTTTAGGGATCTGTGCACTCGACGCCGAGATCTGACATTTCATCTACTCTTCAGTATGTTCCCGTTTACTGATTGTGGAGATATACAGCACAGAAATAGACCCTTTGGTCCAACTCATCCATACCAACCAGATATCCTAGATAAATCTAGTCCCATTTGCCAACATTTGGCCCATATCCCTCTTAAACCCTTCCTGTTCATATCATGTACTTATCCAGATGCCTTTTAAATGTTGAAATTGTACCAGCCTCCTCCACTTCCTCTGGCAGCTCATTCCATACATGCACCACCCTCTCTCTGCATGAAGAAGTTACCCCTTTGGACCTTTTTACATCTTTCTACTCTTGCCTTAAACCTATACCCTCTGGTTTTCCCTAAACTGGGGAAAAGACCTCGTCTCTTTACCCTATCCATGTCCCTCAAGATTTTATAAACTTCTAAGTTCACCCCTTAGCCTCTGATGCTCCAGGGAAAATAGCCCCAATCTATTCAGCCACTCCGTAAAGCTCAAACCCTCCAACCCTGGCAAAATCTTTTTACGTGTATTCCTCCTTACTTTGACCTCCCTGAATGCATGACCTCACACTTATCAGAGCTGAACTCCATCTGCCTCTTACCTGCCCAATGCACTGGTGTATCTATATCATATGGAGCTTGGAGCTACATTCTACACTATCCACTATGCAGCCAATTTTTCTGTTGTTTGCAAACTTCCCAATTGTCCCTCACGTTCAAGTCCAAATCGTTATTTTATAAAACTAACAGCAGGGGTCTTAACACCAAACACAACTTAAAACCACTTTCCACTCACAAGTGCAGCCATCGACCATTGCCAGTTCTGAAGAAGGGTCACAGGACCTTAAATGTTAACTCTGCTTTTCCTCCACAGATACTACCAGACCTGCTGTACCTTCCAGCAATTTCTGTTTTTATATCAACCGTTACCCTTTGTTTCCCATCACTAGGACTACTTTAGATCCAATTTGACACATTGACATGTACCCCTTTTACTTTTTTAGCCAGTCTGCCATGTGGGACTTAGTCAAATGCCTTATGAACATCCACTGCACTACTCTCATCAATCCTCCTTGTCACTTACTCCAGTTATATTTGTAAGGTGCAACCTTCCCTTAACAGAGACGTGCTGACTATTCCAAACTAGTCCATGCCTTTCTAAGTGACGACATGAGTGCTTAAAGATGAGATAAATGAACAATTTTTGCCACCACCAAAGTAACTCTACTGGTCTATAATTATTTGGAATTTCCTTTGTACCCTTTTTAAACAATAAAACCACATTTGTATTCCTCCAGCCCTCTAGTACCTCATCTGTGTCTGGTCAAGATTGGAAAATAATCCTCAAAGCATGTGCTATTTCCTCCGTGACCACTTTCAACATCCTAGATAATAATACATCTGGCCCTGGCAATATTTCCATTTTCAGTCTACAGGATTCAACTCCTCTAATGCTTCCCCTCTCATGATTATTTTGTCCAATACTTCACGCTGTTCCTGTTGGACTGCTATATCCACATCGTCTCTTTTTCTTTATAAATACAGAGACAAAAAAATCATTTAAAATTCATCCTATATCCTCTGTATCTGCAAACAGGTTCCCTTCATCTCTGGTCCCACTTTTCCCTTATTTATGCTTTTGCTCTTTATATTATAGTAAAACATCTTTGTTTTCCTTTCCCTTGTTTACAAATATTTTGTCATGCCCTTTCTTTGATTTCCTTCTTCGTTTTTTTTAAACTTGATTCCTGTACTTCCTATATTACTCTAGGCCATCTGCAGTGACGAGTTTTTTTTTCTGTTTAATCTTCCCTTGTGTTTTTCTAGACAACCATGGGGATCCAGATTTGGCAGTACTATTCATATTTTTGGAGAAGCAATGTCTGCTTTGTTCCTAAGGATCTCACTTTTTAGTGCCTCCCACTGATTTACCGCTGATTTATTCTTTAGCAGTCCTGACCAGTCCACCTCAGCCAAATCACTTCTCAGTTCAGTAAAACTTGCCTTCCCCCAATTTAAAACTTCTACTCCTGATTTATCTCTGTCCTTTTCCATAATAATATTAAATCTAACTGAATTGTGGCCACTACCCCTGATATGATCTATAAACTATGACTTCACCCACTTGTCCACCTTCATTTTTTTCAAAACTAAATCCAGATTGTGTCTAATTTCCAGGGTTTGTTAGTAGTCCTGCTATTATCTGACCCTTATCTGTGGAGAGGGACCAGATGTCGATCTGCAGAATGTTAGATGTAACCAGGGACTTCCAAGTATCTAAGAATGACAAACCAGAGACCTCAAAACAAAATTAGAGTCAATGATACTCCTGAAATCAGTTAGAAATTAAGGTGTGTACAGTTACAAAAGCAGCCCTGTTGTTTTCAGTGGCAGCAGCGCCAGCCAGAGTGCCGATGGGAAGATAAGGTGGTTTGTGTTTCTCCCTGTATAAAAACTTACCTTGTGCAGCAAGTGGCCCTCTTGTTTTCAGTGGTAGGTGTGTGGAGGGAACGTGAGCCAGGAAGAAACAGAAATTCGGGCATTGGCTAAATCCGAAACACTACACGTGTGGTGTTTCCCACCCATCCCCCTCCTCTAACCAAAAAAGACTCTGAAGGTTCGGGAAGGTAAGGCTTTTTTTAATTCTTCTGGAAATCTCAAGTAGAGGGAGTGGAAACTAGGGCAGTTCCATGCTCCTCTTGCAGGATGTGGGAGGTAAGGGTCACTGCTGGTATCCTCTCTGACGTCACCTGCGAGAAGTGCACCCATTCCAGCTCCTCAAAAAACCATGTTAGGGAACTGGAGCTTGAATTGGATGAACTCTGGATCATTTGGGAGGCTCGGGGTGATAGAGAGGAGTTTCAGGGAGGTGGTCACACCCAAGGTACAAGAAAAAGGTAGCTGGGTGACTGTCAGGAAGGGGAAAGGGAATAGGCAGACAGTACAGGGATCCCCTGTGGTCATTTCCCTCAATAATAAGTATACAGTTTTGGATGTTGTTTGGGGGGACGACCTACCAGGGGAAGGCCATAGCGGACAGGTCTCTGGCATTGACCCTGACCCTGTGGTAAAGAAAGGAAGGGGGGACAGAATAGGAGAGCAGTTGTAGTGGGGGATTCAATAGTAAGAGGCACAGACAGGCGGTTCTGTGGACGCGAACAAGATGAACAGATGGTATGTTGCCTCCCGGGTGCCAGGGTCTGTGATGTCTCAGATCGTGTCTTCAAGATCCATAAGGGGGAGGGTGAGCAACTAGCAGTCATGGTACACATCGGTACCAATGACGTAGGTAGAAAAAGGACTGAGAATGTGAAAAATGAATACAGGGAGTTAGGTTGGAAGCTGAAGTCCAGGACAAACAGGGTAGTGATTTCTGGATTACTGCCAGTGCCACATGATAACAAAGTAAGAAATAGGGAGAGAGTGCAGTTAAACATGTGGCTACAGGGCTGGTGTAGGAGGGAGGTCTTCCATTATGTGGATAATTGGAGCACATTCTGGGGAAGGTGGGACCTGTACAGTAAGGATGGGTTGCACCTGAACTGGAAGGGCACAAATATCTGGGGAGGGAGGTTTGCTCGAGCTGTATGGGATGGTTTAAACTAGTTTGGCAGGGGTGGGGAACCGTATTTATAATTCAGAGGATGAGGTATTCCACCTTCTAACAGACACAACAGGGAGTGAGGTGGTTTATAAAGAAATGCAGTCAATGGAGCATAATTGTGGACACCAGGATGATTTGAGGTGTGTATACTTCAATGCCAGAAGTATCAGAAATAAAGCAGATGAACTTAGAACATGGGTACTTGGAACTGTGATGTTGTGGTCATTACAGAAACTTGGGTAACTCGAGGAGAGGAATGGATGTTGGAAATTCCAGGCTTTAGATGCTTTAAAAGAAATAGGGAGGGAGGAAAAAGAGGTGGGGAAGTGGCATTGCTAGTCAGGATGAGTATAGCAGCTACTGAAAGGCAGTTCAAGAATGATATGTCTACAGAGTCAGTTTAGGTTGAGATCAGGAACAAGAAAGGAGCAGTCACTTTAGGGTTTTTTTACAGACCCCCTAATTGTTGCAGAAAAGTGAATTGGGAGGCAGATCTGGAAAGGTGCAGAAGTCACAGGGCTGTAATCATGGGTGACTTCAACTTTCCAAATATTGATTGGAAACATTTTAGTTGTAATAGTTTAGATGGAGCAGATTTTGTCCAGTGCGTTCAGGAAGGATTCCTGACACAGTATGGAGATAGACTGACGCAAGGAGAGGCCACTTTGGATTTGGTGCTTGGCAATGAACCGGGCCAGGTGTTAGACCTGTTGGTAGGACACCATTTTGGCAGTAGTGATCATAACTCTGTTTCTTTCACGATAGTCGTGAATAAGGATAGATACGTATGGCAGGATAAAGTTTATAATTGGGGGAAGGGTAATTACAATTTAGTTAGGCAAGAACTGGGTAACATAAATTGGGAACAGATGCTGTCAAGGAAGAGCACCGCAGAAATGTGGAGATTGTTTAAGGAATGCATGCTGCATGTGCTTGATATGTTTGTCCCTAGCAGGCAGGGAAGATGCGGTCAAGTGAGGGAGACATGGTTCTTGAGAGAGGTCGAATGACTAATTAAGAGGAAGAAGGAGGCTAATGTAAGGTTTAGGAAAAGAGGAACGGAAAAGGCTCTAAAGGGATACAAGTTAGCCAAGAAGGAGCTGAAGAAAGGGCTTAGGAGAGCTATAAGGAGTCATGAGAAAACTTTGGCAGATAGGATCAAGGAAAACTTCAAGGCCTTTTACACACATGTGCAGAACAAGAGAATGACTAGAGAAAGGGTAGGGCCAATCAAGGATTGTAAAGGGAGTTTGTGCACAGAGCCTAAAGAGATAGGAGGTCCTTAATGAATACTTTTCTTCGGTATTCACAACTGTGAGGGACCTAGTTGTAGAGGAAGACGTTGTGAAATAGGCAGATAGGCTAGAGGAGGTTGATGTTAGTAAAGATGTGCTAGGAATTCTAAGGAAGTTGAAGACAGATAAGTCCCCCAGGCCTGCTGGGATTTATCCAAGGATTCTATGGCAAGCGAGGGATGAGATCACAGGTCCTCTGGCAATGATCTTTACATCCTCACTGTCCACGGGTATAATGCCAGATTGGAGAGAGGCAAATGTTATTCCCTTGTTCAAAAAAGGGAATATGGAAATTACAGACCAGTTAGACTTACATCAGTGGTGGGCAAATTATTGGAAAGGGCTCTGAGAGATAGAATTTATGATCACTTGGAAAGGCACAGTTTGATTCGTGATAGTCAACATGGATTTGTGAGGGGTAGATCGTACCTCACAAACCTTACTGAATTGTTTGAAGAGGTGACCAAACATGTGGATGAAGGTGGAGCAGTGGATGTGGTATACGTGGATTTAAGGAAGGCGTTAGATAAGGTTCCCCATGGTAGGCTCATGCAGAAGTTAAGGAAGCATGGGATAGAGGGAAATGTGGCAGATTGGATTCAGAACTGGCTGACGCTTAGAAGACAAAGGGTGGTAGTGGACGTAAAATATTCAACATCGTGCTCAGGTACGAGTGGTGTACCACAAGGATCTGTTCTGGGTCCTCTTCTGTTTGTGATTTTTGTATGTGATTTGGATGAAGGAGTGGAAGGGTGGATTAGCAAGTTCAGACAATACATAGGTGGGTCACGTGGACAATGCAGAGGTTACAGTTCTAGGTTACAAAGGGACACTGATAGAATGCAGAACTGGGTTGAGAAGTGGCAGATGGAGTTTAGCCCTGAAAAGTGTGAGGTGATTCATTTTGGAAGGACAAGCTTGAAAGCAGAATATATGGTTAACGGAAAGATTCTTGGCAGTGTGGAGGAGCAGAGGGATCTGGGGTTCATGTTCACAGTTCCTGAAAGCTGCCACCCAGGTGGATAAAGTTGTCAAGAAGGCATATGGTGTGTTAGCTTTCATTAACAGAGGGATTGCGTTCAGAGCGTGAAGTTATGCTCCAGCTATACAAAAGCCTGGATAATAAAATGTGAGGCTGGATGAACACAGCAGGCCCAGCAGCATCTCAGGAGCACAAAAGCTGATGTTTCGGGCCTAGACCCTTCATCAGCTCTCTGATAAAGGGTCTAGGCCCGAATCGTCAGCTTTTGTGCTCCTGAGATGCTGCTGGGCCTGCTGTGTTCAGGCCCAGCAGCATCTCAGGAGCACAAAAGCTGACGTTTCGGGCCTAGACCCTTCATCAGCTCTTTGATAAAGGGTCTAGGCCCGAACCGTCAGCTTTTGTGCTCCTGAGATGCTGCTGGGCCTGCTGTGTTCATCCAGCCTCACATTTTATTATCTTGGATTCTCCAGCATCTGCAGTTCCCATTATCACTTATACAAAAGCCTGGTTCGGCCACAACTGGAGTATTGTGTCGTGTTCTGGTCACCTCATTATAGGAAAGATATGGAAGCATTGGAAAAGGTGCAAAGGAGATTTACCAGGATGTTGCCTGGAATGGATGGAAGGTTTCACAAGGAAAGGTTGAGAGCTAGGGCTTTTCTCTTTAAAATGACAAAGGACGAGAGGTGACTTGATAGAAGTGTACAAAATGATCAGAGGTATAAATGGATAGAGTCAACAGCCAGAGAGTTTTTCTGAAGGGTGGAGGTAGCTTTTACGAGGGAACATACCTTTAAAGTGAAGGGAGGTAGAAATCGGGGAGACGTCAGAGGTAGATTCTTTACTGAGAGTGGTAGGGGGTAGAATGCATTGCTGGAGAGGGTAATGGAGTCGGCCTCATTAGGGACATTTAAGTGGCCATTAGATAGGCATATGAATAATAGTATAAGGTATCGGTGGAGATTAGATAGACCTTAGGTTTCAGGTAAAAGTTCGGCACAACAAATTGGGCCGAAGGGCCTGTACTGTGTTGTACTGTTCCATGTTCTATATTCAGTTATATAAATTGAACCATTATTGATGAAGCTTATGCATAGAATATGTGTGCAGTTGAGCTACCGCTACATAGGTACAACTACCTAACTGTAATGTAAGATTTGTGTGAAGGCACATATCATTAAAGGCTGCAATTTGCATAACAGTTCATGCCTGATTTGTGTATATCAATCACCTTCCCTTATCCAATCCCCCTGGATTCTGTGGCTTCTTTCAAGACTGGGGTTTAATGAATAAACAGCTCTTTGTTACACTATAAGCATTATCTTTTTATTCCTTTGCTATCATGCAGAAGAGTTAGCTCCTAGAACAAATAGTCCCATGTATTGTTTAACTATCAGTTTGGTGTTGAATTATCCACAGCCAAAAGTTCACGACAGTCTTTTATCAAATATTGTTCTACGTTTTTTTTTGAGTCTTTTTTTTTGGATCCTTTGATCTCTTTAAAGATTGGTAGCACGTTATGTCTTATTGGTTCTGTGAAGTTCCTTGTTAATGTCATCATATCAATGAAAGTTGTGAACAAGGAACTATGTTCTACATAGTAGATGGTTAATCTCGCTGTCAACCACAGAGAGGAGTTTTAAATAGATAATCCAATTTTGATCAGATAGGTTATAGATGTTTGTCCCACTAATGACTGTTAAGTCAGATCCAGGAAAATAAAACCTGAGTTAACTTATGATTATTTACATTCCCAGTATCATTTAAATATGTCAGAGTTTGGCTCTTGAGGTTTAGTGCTGCACCATTTTAACATGTCTTATTATTCCGTCCCATCTGGGTCTAACCCTATTGCATCTTGATTTTTTTTTTCTTCCCTGAATCATAATGAAATCATAAATATTTTAACCACCTTCCTGGACCCTTGTCAAACATCATTACTGCATGAACTACACTAGTACCAGATCTTTGTCCATTTTGAGCACCATCTTGTTGTCCTTCCTACCAACAAAGATCTTGCCCATTTTAACCCCTCCAAATTAAAATTTAAGTCCATAGTTTAGTGGTACATAAGTCTGACCATCCTTATGCAAAGGATTCCGATGTTCTAAAATTTCCAATAAATAACTGATTAAATTTTTCCAATTATCATTTTAACTTTCACTATTTTTCTCTGATAATAAACCACTACCACATTCTCTGACTCTAAAGATGATTTATAGCCTACTTTCTGGTACCAACTTTTAATAATCATTGTGTGACTTCAAATGTAAGTCTGTTCATTAAAGCGTGAATTTTCACCCCTGGGTTGGAAGCTCAGACTCGGCCCAGCACTACAAACCCGGCCCACTGTATCTATTAAACTTCCTTTTGTTTGTTCTAACACCTTGATCCCATATGCCAAACAAATTCATCTTCTGACAGCATCATTACTAAATTTCAGATGCTTTTACCAATCAATTAATAGCTTTATCTTGATTCTCAACATTGTATACCAATAATGTTGTGTTAGTTGTTAGTTCCTGATCATTGTATAAGGTTTTGGTTTAGATGCCTTGTCCTTCCCTAAGGACATTTTTAAGCTGCCTGCATCATAAGATCATAAGAAATAGAAACAGGAGTCAGTTATTTGGCCCCCAAGCATACTCCAAAATTCAACAGGATGGCAGCTGATCTGGAATTATTCACATTCACTTTTCTGCACTTTCCCCATAACCCTTGATTCCCCTGCAGATCAAGAATCTTTTTATCTCAAAGCTTGTGCCTGTGCCCCTTGCTCAAACACCTGTTAGATTAATTCTCTGTTATCAAGTTACATCAGAATACCATGCTGGGAATCCTACTCCTGTCAAGTTTGATACAACCAGCACCAGTTCATGACAGATCATTGTCATGCAGAATCCATTTGTCTTCCGTTAACACCAATTCACTTTCTGGACCAGGTCTCATTTCTGGAAAAGGTGTTTCAGTGATTGTGGTCATGATTCTGGTTGCCACTGTTGATGGGAGTTCCGTCGTTCTTGTGTCAGAAGTTACACAACACCAGGTTATAGCAGTGCTCCTAAAGCTTGTGATTTCAAATAAAGCTGTTGAACTATAACCTGGTGTCGTATGACTTCTGACTTTGTCCACCCCAGTCCAAGACTGGTATCCCAACATCATTTCTTATTATGGTCATAATTCCCACAGCTTCAACCAAAAATATACTGCTTTTGTTTTCCTTCTACATTTGACTGATCTCTTCCACAAAACACCTCTTCACCAGCTTTGAATCCAATGTCCCCAAGAAATGTCAGGACCATGCCCCTTCAAAAAGGAAGGTATTGGTCAAGCTTCTAACTTGTGACAGTACGTACGTGGCCTCCCTTGTGTAACAACCAAGTGGATCATACACAGTCCCTGTCCTAATTACATTTGTTAATTCATCTGCTCCTTTTCTTCCCTCAGATGTTTCTTTTCTATAGACCCTCACCTTTATTATGCTATACTGTTTCCCATTTTCCCTTGCTACTTTAATTATTCTCTTCAACAATAGTGTAGATAATAGGTTTTCTGTGTGCTGACACAAAGTCTCATGTTTCCTAAAGAGGTTTAAAACTTCAGTTGGACTGTGCACACATATACATACTGCCAAATAGTTCTCTAAAGTTAGGGGATATTTATTGAATTGGGTTATCACAAATGTGTCTGCTGCTACTCTGTTGCTGGTGCACACGTGCTGGATGTAAGCTTAAGGGAGTGTTGTATATCCTTGTTGGTTCTCCACATGAATTCCACATCCTGTTAATCTGAAGTCGTCCTCCACTGGAAAGGATTTGTCAACAAAAATGTTAAACAACCTTTTTTCTGATTTTTATCACACGTTCCCCCTGTTTTGCTTTGACATAAGTTTTGAAAGGGTTGCCACCACCTGACTTTCACGTTGCTCTCCTTGGTAACCAAGATTTGCAGCCAACTGCATTATCGATCCATTTTGGCCTTGCTGTCATGCATGTTATCAAACTTGAGACTTTGTAAAAGGGAAGGGTCTCAGACATCATGCTGTTTGACCAAATTATTCTGAAATAGAAAAGCTCAGCAGATCTGGCAGCATTTGTGGGGAGAAAGTAGAATTAATATTTTGTCTGGTGACCCTTCTTCAGAACTGATTAGAGCTCAAAAGTTGCTATATATGTTAGAGAAGGTGGTGAGGAAGATGGGAAAAGAGTAAACAATAGGTATAGATGGAGCCCAGAGAGAGAGAAAAAAAAAGTTGGGCAGACAAAGGAATGGGTACAGGCTAACCTTGGACCACTAGTGGCTGACTATAGGTTGCTTCTGATAGCAGTGCATGTGATGAGAAGGCCTGGTGTGTTGGGGTTGAAGTAAGGAGATGGGAGTGCTCAGGCCCCCTAAAATGATTTAATTCAGTCTTGAGTCCAGAAGGTTTCAAGGTTCTCAAGTGGAAAATGAGGTGTTCTTCCAGCTTCAACGGTGCATTGTAACAAGCCTGTGATAAACATTGTTGGCTACCATGTTCATTTAGTGTTCCTCCCCTGTACATTCTTCCTTTTTAGACATTCGAATAACTTCTTGGATGTGTTGTTGAATAAAATAGTCAGCATAGCTTTGAGAGGGGCAGGTCATGCCTCACAAGCCTTATTGAATTATTTGAGGATGAGACAAAACACATTGATGAAGGTAGAGTAGTGGATGTGGTATATCTGGATTTTAGCAAGGCATTTGATAATATGGTAGAAAGTAAGGAGGCATGGGATTCAGGGAAATTTGGCTGTCTGGATACCAAACTGCTGTCCAATAGAAGACAGAGGGTGGTAGTAGATGGAAAATATTCAGCCTGGAGTTTGACCAGTGGTATAGTGCAGAGATCTGCTCTGGGACCTCTGCTCTTTGTGATCGTTATAAATGACTCTGATGAGGAAGTAGAAGGGTGGGTTAGTAAGTTTGCCGATGACACAAAGGTTGGTGGAGCTGTAGATAGTGTGGAGGGCTGTTATTGGTTGCAATGGGACATTAACAGGATGCAGAGCTGGGCAGTGACAGATGGAATTCAACCCAGAAAATTGTGAAGTGATTCATTTCGGTAGGTCAGATTTGAATGCAGAATACAGGGTTAATGGCAGGATTCTCAGCAGTGTGGAGGAACTGAGGAATCTTGGGGTCCACGTCCACAGATCCCTCAAAGTTGCTACCCAATTTAAAAGGTTGTAAAGAAGGCAAATACTGTGTTAGCTTTCATTGGCAGGGAATTGAGTTTGAGTTGCGAGGTTATGCTGCAGCTCTCAAAAAAACCCTGGTTAGACCACACTTGGTCACCTCATTATAGGGAAGATGTGAAAGCTTTAGAGAGGGTGCAGAGGAGATTTACCAGGATTCTGCCTGCACTGGAGGGCAGGTCTTATGAAGAAAGTTTGAGGGAACTAGGACTTTCTTCATTGGAGCGAAGAAGGGAGAGAGGTGACTTGATAGAGTTGTCCAAGATGATGACAGGCATAGATACAGTGGATTGCCAAAGACTTTTTTTCCCAGGGCAGAAACGACTATTACCACAGGGCATAATTTTAAGGTAACTGGTGGAAGGTTTAGGGGAGATGTCAGAAGTAGGTTCTTCACACAGAAAGTGGTGAGTGTGTGGAATGCACTACCGGCAGTGGTACAGGAGTCAGATATTTTACAGACTTTTAAGCAACTCTTGGATAGGCACTTGCAGGAAAGTAAAATGTAGTGTTTGCAGGGTAAATTGATCTCAGTAGGATAACAGGTTGGCACAACATCGTGTGCTGAAGGGCCAGTACTGTGCTGTTCTGTTCTATGTGACTATTATACACACTGCATTCCAAATCCTTCTGACTTGCTGTGTTTCTAAACAAAAAGTCTTCCTGTTATGTCTGCTTTTTTTGGCCAATTACCTTTAAATCTGTGCCCTTTTTTTTCTTGACCCTTCCATCAATGGGGACAGCTGCTCTCTATCCACAAAGTCTACACCCCTCATAATTTTGAACACCTCTTGTCTTAATTACTTCTCCAAGGAAAGTAGCATCTACTTGTCTACATAACTGAAGGTACTTCTGTGCAATCCTTAGCATTTGCCTTGAGTTTAACTCCTGCCTCACTTGCTTTGACCTGTCTGTTTCTTACAGTAGCTTGCTGAAATTACTTTTTAAAATAGGCACTATTGAAATGAAGGCAGGCAGCTTCATAATTTTTAATGATCAATCTCCTGCCCTAAGAAAATTGTTTCTCTCCCCATTATGGCATCTCTGTTAAAACTGCAAATGGTTGATTTCAAAATAGGCTGGGTTTCATTCTACATACTCAGTTTATCTGTTGACATGACCCATCCCACTTGTTTTTGCAAGTTGAACTTTAGCCTGGTCTGTCTGATAATGTAACGTCCTTTATATTGTACTGACATACCAGCCTAGATAACATACTCAATTGCAGAAGAGGTGCCTGACCTGTAACTTTTTGAACCTCTAAGTTGGGTATGATGAGAATTAAACTCTTATTATGCTCCCCTGCGACACCTGAGCCTGGATTTTGTCAGGAGAGGGCTTCACACTTCAGACTCATTTTAATGATCAACTGATGCAGCAATCAATGTAAATTATACTGTATTAAGTAATAATGTATATTCTGTAGAAATGGTCTTAAAAATTTCAGCAGTACATTGATTTTCTGTGGAATTGTTTTATTGCAGGCTGAAATCAAACGCCATCCTTTTTTTGATGTTATCAATTGGGAAGATCTAGATCGGAAGGAAATTCCTCCACCATTTAATCCCAGTGTGGTATGTAACTGTCTTTTCAATAGCTCAACAAAAAAAAATCCAATGTTAGAATGCTGTAAACTACATAGTGTTAAACTGGAGAAACACGGCAGGCCAGGCAGCATCAGAGGAACAGGAAAATTGACATTTTGGGTCGGGACCCTTCCTCAGACGGATTCAGAAGATTTCTGAAGAAGGATCGCAACCCGAAATGTCAGCTTTCCTGTTCCTGTGATGCTGCCTGGCCTGCTGTGTTCCTCCAGTTCCACACTTTGTTATCTCTGACTTCAGCATCTGCAATTTTTGCTGTCTCAACTGTACAGTGTTGTTTTGTTAATATGTGACAACAGTATTTGTATTTCAGGCTGGACCAGAAGATCTACAAAATTTCGATCCAGAGTTTACAGAAGAACCAGTTCCTCAGTCTGTTTGTCGATCTCCTGATCGTTCAGTTGTAAATGCTAGTGTTTTAGAAGCTGATGATGCATTTATTGGTTTTTCTTATGCTCCACCTATTGAAGATTCATTCTTATAATGGACATTTTCATTAAATTTTTTGTTAAGTAACAAACTGCTCAGCATGAAATGAAAGCACTTGTGTGCTTTCTAACTTGCACCACAACTATCTGCTTTCCTCAAACAGAGCCTGTAGTGATTGGGTGGATGTATGGAACTATTTAAAAAAAAAACTGTACATTCTGTGTGCAACGTGTAAATGATACAAATATTCAACTGCTTCACTTGTTCCAAGTCTAAAAATTCGAAAGTTATGTATTTTAAGGACAGTCTACTTATCCAAGACTTTACTAATTTCTGGAATTCTGATTATGTGTTCTACTATATATAATTTAAATATTGTGGAAACAACTTATCCCATTACTGGATAATTAAGTTTGCCTAAGTATGTTGTGATATTTCTGAAAGAATTGATGTCTTGTGGTCCAAAGATAGTGATGAAATCACACTTCACAATGTAAAACTGCTAATGATATTTTATATATTTTCACCTCAAAGCCATCTATTTTGATCTGTGAAGATCATATATTGATTTAGGTTATAACTTAATCTCTTTACTGGAAATCCAACTGAATTGTCACTATATAAAACTGCAATTATGATAAAGACATTACTTGAATAATGGAGGGAGAATTGTGGCCACTCAGGTGAAAGATGTGAAGATTTTCTTTGGAGTTATTTAACATGTACTGGCCACCAATGATTGATTGTGTCTGTTTTGTTTTAAAAACCTGTATTGGAAATATACAAATTTTGCAAACAGTACTTTAATTAGATGCAACTAATACTTTTATAATTGCATATGTATTTAACTCCACGTTGTGTGCAGGACATGAGATATATATATTATATATAAATATATATATATGAGAGATAACAGCAAAACTACTAAATAGCACATGTTCAAATATGTGTATGTGTGTATATTCTAAATGGTCATTTTCGTTTTCATGACATTTTTTATTACTTTTTAAAACAGAACGTTAAATATAAGAAAGGTTCAAGGATAGATAATGAAAAGGTTGGTTCGAAATCCAAGCAAGTATTTTTACCCCTTTACTCCAGCGGTACAAATAAGCACAGATTGTCTGGATTGATGGTGTAGATATTTTCACCTGCTTTTCTTTTCTGATTAATTTATTTTTACTGAATTTCATTTCTGGTTTTCAATTTTGCAGGAGTTTATATTATGTCTATTAGTCACTCAGGGAAAACCTTTTTAATAACATGCATTCAAATAATTAATGGGACACCTTTCATTTGCTTGCTTTGCTTCAAAGACTTTGACTCATTCCTTAATTCAAAGCCCAATACCCATTTTTAAAGGAGAATTTCAGAATCATGTTAAAAATATTCAGCTGTATTATAATTAACAGAAGGAAACTGAGTTCCACTTTAAATGTATAAAGAAAGCACATACTGTCAGAATGTTTCTCAATAACTTAAATTTATACAGACTTCAATGCTGTGAAAATTTCCCAAGAATTGTCTCAGGGACATGTCAGAGAAAATCTGGCACTAACATGTTTGAGACAGTAGGCTAGGGAATCAAAAGCCTGATCATTATAAGAAGTAGATTTATGCAAATTCTTAAAGGAGGAGAGAAAGGATGTGTCATTTAGGGCAGTGGTTCTACCCTTTTCAGTAACATGGCACACTTCAATGAGACAATTCCACAGTGTTCACGTGGACACTTTTCCTGTTTTCCCTTTCGCCATGTGTGATTTGGAATGTTCATGTTTTAGCATCAAAAAACTAATACTTTGCTTTTAATTTGATGATTAATTTTCACATGTTTTATGAATTGTTATTTTGGTCAGTTAGAACAATGTTTGTCTTGATCTTCATTATCTTTGTACAAAATTTCACTGCGTACTTGAAAAGATCTCAGTGCACACTAGTGCCACGGTTGGTGAACGCCACAGGTTTAGGGAGGAAATTCTCAGGCCTTGGATCATTGGCAACTATGGAGTGATTAAATTAGGGGTGCATAAGTGACCAGAATGCAGGAAGTACAGATTTCCAAGGGAAAGGGCAGGGGACTGATGGGTGGATTGTGTCATATAGCTGAAGGAGATCAAAAACATCGCAAAGGGTAAAACAGTGGCGAGTCTGAGGGGAAACAATTCAATTTTAAAACATCCAATGGAAACCAGTGCACACTACCAAGCATGTGGGTGATGGGTATACAGAAATTGATGCATGTTGGGACAATGGCAGTTATGTTCATGGAAGGCACAACATGAACGTTGGTCAGGATTGAGTGAGGCTAATTCATGACAGCATAAGACAAGAGCAGAAATTAGGCTAATCAGCCCATTGAATCTGCTCTGCCATTTAATCACAGCTGATAAGTTTCTCAACCCCCATTCTCCAGCTTTCTTCCCGTAACCCTTGATTTCCCCCCCCCCCCCCCCCCCACCCCCGGACAATCAAGAACCTATCTATCTCCGTCTTAAGTATACTCAATATTCTTAAATATACTGTGACAGCAGTATAACTGCTCCAGTCATGAATGAGAGTTTCAGCAAAAGTTGAGCAAAGGCTAGCAGGATTGGGTACTGTTACAGAAGTAGGAATAGGCAACCTTGGTGATGCTTTGGATTGGTGGTTGGATACTTGGAAGAACATAAGACCTAGAAGCAACAGTAGGCAATTCAACCTTAGAATCTGCTTTGCCATTTAATACAATCATGGCTGATCTCAACTCTTTCCTACTCGGTCTCCATAACCTTTCAACCTGCCAATAATAAAACATCTGTCCATCTCCTTTTAAATTTATTCAATGCCCCAGCATCCACCACACTCTGGTGTAGTGAATTTCACAGATTCATGAACCTTTGAGAAGCAATTTCTCCTCATTCCTGTTTTAAATCTGTTACCCTATCCTAACATTATGACTCATCCTTCTAGATGTCCCACATGTGGAAACATTCTGTCTGTCTACGTGGTTAATCCCCTTTAGCAGCTTGTACACGTCAGTTAGATCTCCTCTCATTCTTCTAAACCCCAGAGAGTACAGGCCTAAAAATGCTCAATCTTTCTTGACAGGACAAACCTCTCCTCTTTGGAATTAACCTCTGAACTGCCTCCAGTACATTTTCATTCTTCCTCAAGGGGACCAAAATTATTCAGTCTCATTAAAACCTTCAGTCGTAGCAATTCTTCCCTACTTTTACACTCTATTCCTTTAGCAATAAATACCAAATGCTGTTTGCCTTCCTTATAATCTGCTGTATCTGCATACTAGTTTTCTGTGATTCATACACAAGGACACCCAAATTCCTCTGCACCGAGCACTCTGAATTTTCTCTTCATTTAATAACTTACCTTTCTATTCCCCCAACCACAACTGATAACTTCTCACTTATCCACATTAAACTTCATCTGCCAAATTTTGACCTATTCCCCCAAACTATCTATAATCCATTTGTATATTTCTTTATTGCAACTTATTTTCCTGCTGATTTCAGATGTGTCACCACAGAATTGCCAGAGAGAGGGCTGAAATTAATGGTCAGAAAGTTGTGTTTTTGACAGGAACAAAAACAATGGCTTTGGACTTAAAAATATTTAGTTGGCAATTTCTGCTTCTACAGTCGGGCAAACAGCCCTATTTTAAAAGTGAAGGAATCAAGAGAAATAGTGGTGATTTGCAACTATATGGTAACAAAACTTGTGGAAACTGACACTTCTTAGATGATAGGTAATAAAATGTGAGGCTGGACGAACACAGCAGGCCAAGCAGCATCTCAGGAGCACAAAAGCTGACGTTTCGGGCCTAGACCCTTCATCAGAGAGGGGGATGGGGGGAGGGAACTGGAATAAATAGGGAGAGAGGGGGAGGCGGACCGAAGATGGAGAGTAAAGAAGATAGGTGGAGAGAGTGTAGGTGGGGAGGTAGGGAGGGGATAGGTCAGTCCAGGGAAGACGGACAGGTCAAGGAGGTGGGATGAGGTTAGTAGGTAGCGGGGGGTGCGGCTTGGGGTGGGAGGAAGGGATGGGTGAGAGGAAGAACCGGTTAGGGAGGCAGAGACAGGTTGGACTGGTTTTGGGATGCAATGGGTAGGGGGGAAGAGCTGGGTTGGTTGTGTGGTGCAGTGGGGGGAGGGGACGAACTGGGCTGGTTGAGGGATGCAGTCGGGGAAGGGGAGATTTTGAAGCTGGTGAAGTCCACATTGATACCATATGGCTGCAGGGTTCCCAGGCGGAATATGAGTTGCTGTTCCTGCAACCTTCGGGTGGCATCATTGTGGCAGTGCAGGAGGCCCATGATGGACATGTCATCAAGAGAATGGGAGGGGGAGTGGAAATGGTTTGCGACTGGGAGGTGCAGTTGTTTTTTGCGAACTGAGCGGAGGTGTTCTGCAAAGCGGTCCCCAAGCCTCCGATGGTTTCCCCAATGTAGAGGAAGCCGCACCGGGTACAGTGGATGCAGTATACCACATTGGCAGATGTGCAGGTGAACCTCTGCTTGATGTGGAATGTCATCTTGGGGCCTGGGATGGGGGTGAGGGAGGAGGTGTGGGGACAAGTGTAGCATTTCCTGCGGTTGCAGGGGAAGGTGCCGGGTGTGGTGGGGTTGGAGGGCAGTGTGGAGCGAACAAGGGAGTCACGGAGAGAGTGGTCTCTCCGGAAAGCAGACAGGGGAGGGGATGGAAAAATGTCTTGGGTGGTGGGGTCGGATTGTAAATGGCGGAAGTGTCGGAGGATAATGCGTTGTATCCGGAGGTTGGTAGGGTGGTGTGTGAGAACGAGGGGGATCCTCTTGGGGCGGTTGTGGCGGGGGCGGGGTGTGAGGGATGTGTCGCGGGAAATGCGGGAGACGCGGTCAAGGGCGTTCTCGATCACCGTGGGGGGAAAGTTGCGGTCCTTAAAGAACTCCAAACCCACCACACCCGGCACCTTCCCCTGCAACCGCAGGAAATGCTACACTTGTCCCCACACCTCCTCCCTCACCCCCATCCCAGGCCCCAAGATGACATTCCACATCAAGCAGAGGTTCACCTGCACATCTGCCAATGTGGTATACTGCATCCACTGTACCCGGTGCGGCTTCCTCTACATTGGGGAAACCAAGCGGAGGCTTGGGGACCGCTTTGCAGAACACCTCCGCTCAGTTCGCAAAAAACAACTGCACCTCCCAGTCGCAAACCATTTCCACTCCCCCTCCCATTCTCTTGATGACATGTCCATCATGGGCCTCCTGCACTGCCACAATGATGCCACCCGAAGGTTGCAGGAACAGCAACTCATATTCCGCCTGGGAACCCTGCAGCCATATGGTATCAATGTGGACTTCACCAGCTTCAAAATCTCCCCTTCCCCGACTGCATCCCTCAACCAGCCCAGTTCGTCCCCTCCCCCCACTGCACCACACAACCAGCCCAGCTCTTCCCCCCCCACCCATTGC
This sequence comes from Stegostoma tigrinum, assembly GCF_030684315.1. Taxonomy (NCBI): domain Eukaryota; kingdom Metazoa; phylum Chordata; class Chondrichthyes; order Orectolobiformes; family Stegostomatidae; genus Stegostoma; species Stegostoma tigrinum. The sequence continues at coordinate 31,378,684 of NC_081358.1, read as the reverse complement.
ATCCCAAAACCAGTCCAACCTGTCTCTGCCTCCCTAACCGGTTCTTCCTCTCACTCATCCCTTCCTCCCACCCCAAGCCGCACCCCCCGCTACCTACTAACCTCATCCCACCTCCTTGACCTGTCCGTCTTCCCTGGACTGACCTATCCCCTCCCTACCTCCCCACCTACACTCTCTCCACCTATCTTCTTTACTCTCCATCTTCGGTCCGCCTCCCCCCCTCTCCCTATTTATTCCAGTTCCCTCCCCCCATCCCCCTCTCTGATGAAGGGTCTAGGCCCGAAACGTCAGCGTTTGTGCTCCTGAGATGCTGCTTGGCCTGCTGTGTTCGTCCAGCCTCACATTTTATTATCTTGGAATCTCCAGCATCTGCAGTTCCCATCATCTCTGATACTTCTTAGATGATGTTGTTATGTAGTAACATGGAGATGAGAAATAGAATGGGGCCAAAGATATTTCCTCTGGGGACACCAGAGTTAACAATACAACAGAAGCCAATAAAATGGTTTCCTGGCCATGATTACAAAGATAAGCATGGGAGCAGATAAGTTCAATCATGTCCAGCTGGGTGATGTCGGAGAGATGTTGGAGGAAGATAGCCCAGCCAACTACATCTGGTGCAAGAATAGACAGAAAAATCATTGCAGATGATTTTCTGATTATGGTAATAACTGAGAATGGAACCAGGACAGTGCAATTATATCCAGCTGGATGACATTAGAGAGATGTTGCAGGAGGAGAATATGATCAACAGCTGCAAACAAGTAGAGGAGGATGAGGATGAATAGGTCACCTTCGTCACAATCAAATGTAATTTGTGATCTTCTTAGGATATATTTCAGTACTGGAGGATGTCAACATGGTTGGATGAATTGAAACTTGGGAGTTTTGGGAAAGATGGGTGCAAATTTTGGAAGTGATAATGGTCAGCAGTTTTCAGTAGGAACAGGGTGGAAAAAGTAGGAATTTGGTATTGGGCAAGATGAAATGGAAAAGGCGTAAGTAAAGATGGGAGAGAAATGAGAGAAAGATGAGAGCTCAGGCAACAGTAAAGTGTTGAGGAAAACAGGCCCAGTAGAGCAGGGAAGGAGTGGAAAATATCAGGCAGCCAAGTCGATGATTTTAATCCAAGGGACAAGTTGCTGTACTACTTAATCCCCTCTCCACCTGTATCATGAACCCTCGTCAACAAGTTAAAGAACATGATTTACTGTGGAGGGAAAAAGCCAAGGCGCTTATCTGGACAAGCCCGAATAATCCGTTTTCATTGTTAAGAGTAGCATCTGCTGGTATTTTATGATGGTCTGGTCAGATCACACATGAACGATTACAAATTGCCTGTCGTATCTTTTCAAATCTGTGTTTCTTGGATTTAAGGGAATAGAGAGGACAGCCAAACAACAGGACAGGAGAGAGGAATAGTTGTATTGGGAACTAGAAACATAAGTGAAGATGTAGTCGAACAGATGGGTAGCTGCAGAAATATTGTAATGAATGCAGGGTTGTAGACGAGACAATTGGGGTTTCACAAATACAGCTGAAGATGAATCAGGAGATTTTTCCAGAGGTTCACGTGGAAGGAAGGAGGTTGGGAGACAGCAGTTAGATATGGGTGAAATGCAATACAAGTGAGTGATCATAGATGGCCACATCTGTATCTGACATAAGATTAGCAAAGCTACAAGAAAAGATCGAAGGTATGTTGTAAATGTGAGTTGGGGATTTGACAAGATGATAAACAATAAGGAGGTATAGGCAACCAGTGGAAAGAGATGACAATGAATTCAGATGGAAATTTTAATCACACAAGATGAGTCACTCCAGGAGAATTTTTATGGCACTTTGACAGTCACTACAGAATAAAGAGGTGAGAACAGGAGGAGATCCTCAAGAGAAGAAAAATCCAGTGAAGTGACAGATTAAGATGTAATTTCATGAGGAAGACCATAATAAATTGGGTGGGGCAACTGATGGAATGTTACTAGGTAAGGCATGGTGGAGGAGGATTCATTTAGACAAAGTATCATCACTCCTTAAACTGACTTTGAACAAGATCGTGATGTTGATATAGTCATTCACAATAACTTGGTAAGGTCCTTGATAAAAGAGAACAGATCTTCTGGACGGAGATGTGCTGAAGGACAATGAGAGGGTGATATACTTAGTGTCAGTACTGAGTGGGCAACACTTGGTAGGGAAGAAATTAGCATGGTTAGTCCATTAACTAGAGTCATAATTACAGCTGATACCTTTGCTTGTTTCTAATTTCCTGTTTCATACCTTCCCTAACATTACCACTACTGTATGGGGGTCTGTATAGAACTGCAAATATTGTTTTTTGCTTCTTGGTGTTTCTAACCTCTATTCTTATAGATTTCACTTCGCCAGTGCTAATATCCTTCCATTTCAACTCTGCTGCTACTCTGCATCATCACTAACTGTCTAGAGACTGCTGGACCAAGTTACCAATCACTTTTAAATGATTGGTAACAAGCTCCTCCGAATCAATATCAATGCTGCTGCAAAGAGGGGTTCAGAAACCTTGTAGTATTTTCTTTGTCCTCCACAGAAATGCTGGACATTTGAGAGTTGAAGAAGTGGGACCCAATAAGGGAAATGCTTTTCAGCTGTCTGGCCATTCCTTTTCCTTTTTTTGCTTCTTTCTTTTCTTTTTCCTTTTTTTTCTCTCCCCTCTAATGAGTTGCAACCAGAGACTGGACGAGAACTGAGCATGCAGGCCGTGTCCCACAGCTGCAGCACAGTGAGTACGGGCCGGACTGATAGCAATAGATCAAACGTGGGCTAGCCAGTGTCCTGCAGCAACAGAGAAGCCACAATTCTGGAGTGGAGGAGGAGCCAAGTCCCCGGAATGACAGAGAGGTCGAGGTACAAATCCTGGTACAGCATGACTTACCTGGTTGCTGGTGAGGAGCCAACTGGAGGCTGGAATAATGCAGGACAATTGCTGAACTTGGGTCTGGCATCACATGCTAAGCTGCTGTTACTGGACTGTAATTTAAATCCTTTTTACTATGTTATAACTACCTCTGTAAGAAATGCTTATGCTTTCCTTTAATCCTCTGTATAACAACACTTTCTTTTTTAGTCTAAGATTTGTACCTAGGTACTTCTATCTAAGATAGAGCTATTGAAAGGCTGCCCTTGTTAAAAGAAATCTTTTCACTGTACTCCTATACTTCTGTACTGGAGTACAAGTGACAATAAAGGATGTTCTGTTCTGTTCTGTTCTATTCTATTCTAGGTGACAGTGGATGCAGATTTGGAAACTGCCATCAGGAGCCTTAGTGTGCAAACACAGTGTATCTTGTAAATAGCACGTACTTCTGCCGCAGTGCATTGATGGTGAAGGCAGTGAATGGGATGCCAGTTAAATGGATTGCTTTGTCTTGAATGGTGTAAAACTTATTGAGTGTTGTTGGAACTGTGCTGATTCAGGCAAGTGGCATGTAGTCTATCATGCCTTTAACTTATGCCATTATGCTTGGACAAACATTGGGAAGACAGGAAGTCAGTTAATCTCTACCAAATGCCTCTCCTTTGAGCTACTATTGTATCCACTGTAGATGGCTAATCAGTTTCTGGTTAATGTAAATCCCAGGATGTTTATCATGGGCAATTTTGTGACTTTTGCTCCTTAACATTTAATGGTGGTATAGTAAGATTCTCTCTCATCAGAGACAGGTATTACCTGGAACTTGTATAGCACAAGTGTTACCTTCAACTTATCTGTCCAAACCTGAATTTTGTCCAGATCTTATTGCACGTGGGCATAGGTTGCTTCAGCATTCAAACTGGCATGCATGATTATGAATACTATATAATCATCAGTAAACACTTATGTCAGAGAGATCATTGATAAAGCAGCTTCAGATGGTTGTGCCTAGTACACCACCATGAGAAACTCCCTCAAGTAATGTCCTGGGACTGAGATGCTAAGACTTTCAGCAACCAAAACAACTTCCTTGATGCTATAATAATACAGAACTGCAAATGCTGGATGCCACAAAAATTGCTGTGAAACTCAGCAGGTCTAGCAGCATCTGTGGGTAGAAAGCAGAACTAATGTTCTGAGTCTGGTGACTCTTCATCAGAACTGATAGCAGCCAGGAAAAGGTGGTATTTATGTTGAAGACATGAGTATGTGTATATGAGAGATAATGGAAACTGCAGATGCTGGAGAATCTGAGATAACAAGGTGTAGAGCTGGATGAACACAGTAGGCCAAGAGCCATCTTAGGAGCACAAAAGCTGACGTTTTGGGCCTAGACCCTTGTGTATTTTTGGGGTTGGGGGGGTGGGTGGTGGTGGTGGTGGTGAGGGTGAGGAGCTGTTGGTGTGTGGTCAAAGCAAATACCTGCAGATAGAGCCCAGAGAAAAGACAGAGATGTGAAAAGGGTAAGCAAACAAGGGGATTATTCATAGTAGCCCTGGACAGAAGAAAAGGTGAATAAGTGAGAACAAGAGCTGAGAGTAGGAGAGAATGATTAGGCTGTGCTGGAAACAACACATCTGTGAGATAATAGGAACTGCAGATGCTGGCGAATCTGAGATAACAAGGTGTAGAGCTGGATGAACACAGTAGGCCCTGCTCCTATGATGCTGCTTGGCCTGCTGTGTTCATCCAGCTCTACACCTTGTTATCACATATTCTGTGATAATAGCATCAGAGATTGTGAATGGGTTGGCTGTGCTAAAAGCAATCCATGTCTTGCCAGGACCTGGGTGTGGGGATGGTGAGTGGGAAACATGAAAGGGCAGAATTAGGCTGCAAAGTTATTGAACTTTATGTTGGATCTTAGACATTGAAAATGTAGATGCTGTTCTTCGAGCTTGTAGCAGGCCTGTGATAGAAATGTGGGTGAGGGAATATGATGGTGTGTTTCAGTGGCAGGCAACTTGAAGCTGTGTAATTTTTACACACAGAAAGTAGGTGTTCTGCATAATAGTCAGCCAATCTGCACTTCCTCTCCCCAGAGTAGAGACCACACTATGAACACTAAGTACAGCAGATTAGACTGAATGAAGTGCAAGTAAATCACTGCATCATCTGGAAGTTATGTCTGGGGCCTCGGACAGTGAGGATGGAGAAGCTAAGCAGACAGGTATTACACCTGGAATTGCATGAGGAGTGCCGTGAGGAGAGGTTACGAATGGAGGAGTGGACCAGGATGTCCCAGAGTGAGCAATCCCTGCAGAATGCTGACAAAGGAGGGAAAGGGAATTTGTGTCTGATCGTGGTATCCCGCTGGAGGTGACGAAAATGCCAGCTTACGATCCTTTGGATGCCGAGGCTGTTGTGGTGAGTGAGAACAGTGGGAGTACTATCAGCGTTGTGGGAGGGAAGAAAAGGGGTGAGGGCAGAAGTGTGGGAGATGGATCAGACATGTCTAAACACCCTGTCAACCATGGTACAGGCGAGCTCTTGGTTGACGAAAAAAGATGCAATGTTTCTGAGGCTCCGCTACCAAAGATGGTATCATTACTGTGGATGCGACAGAGATGGAGAAACTGGGAGAATGGGATGGAGACCTTACAGAAAGCAGGATGTAAGGATGAATAGTCCAGGCAATTGTGAGTCAGTGGATTTATAATGAATAATAGTGGCCAGCCTATCCCAAGAAATTGAAACAAACATGTCGAGGAAGTGAGGTGTTAGGGATAGACCAGCTGAAAGTGAGAACAGGGTGGAAACTGGAAGTGAAACTGGTAATTTCTACCAGTTCTGAATGACAGGGAAGCAGCACCGATAACATCAGTGATGTACTAGAGATGCACGTCCTTCCATTTTGTTCACCCAACCCCACACCATCCTGTCATGACACAGGTTGCTTTTAGCATAGCCTACACTCTCTTCCTACTCTCAGCTTTCATTATCATTTATTCAGCTTCTCTCGTTTCTTGGCCTACTACCAGTAACACCCCTCATTTGCTGACATCTTTCATGTCTCCCTTTTTCTTTCTCTCTGAGTTCCATCTGTCTGTTTGCTCACCTCCCCCCATCACACTGTCTTTATTTTCCTAGCTCTTAACAATTCTGACTCAGACTCAAAATGTTTGCTCTGCTTTCTCTCCACAGATGCTGACACACCTGCTGAGTTTCACCAGGAAATTCTGTTTTTGTAGAGCGGGAATGATGTAGCAAACCACAAGGTCATAGATTGTAGTTGATTACAATTCTGCTGCATATGATGGTCCACAGCAGTTCATGGGTGCCTAGGTTTGAATTCCTAGATCTATCCAAATTCTATCTATAAAACAACAAGAGGGCATCCTCAACCAAAAAGTGGGGCTTTGTTTGCACAATGACTAGAGTGGTCACTTCTTCCTTTTCAGTCAAGGACAGATGAATCTGCTAAGCATAGCTTTGTTATGACAAGATCAAGTAAATTTCTGTTGGTTTTCCTCAGCACGAGCTGCAGGTCCTGTCTAGTAGCCAAGTATTTTAGCACTCAGCCTGCTCAGTCAATGGTAGTGGTGACAAGCCACTCTTGATGATGGATGCCAGAGTACATTATACGCCTTATCCAGCATCAGTGCTTTTTCCAAGTGCTGTTCAACAAGTAGTACTTTTCATTATTCAGGGGCTGATTAATTGGGGTTTCCCTTGCCCAAGTTTGACCTGATGCCAATCTCTGGAGTCAATGATGAGTCCCATGTCAATTCTTTCCTCACTGTACACTACTATGTCAACACCTATGGTGGGTCTGTCCTGCAGAATGGACAGAACATACCTTGGGATTGTATTTGTGATAACAAGGACATTAAGATATGACTTGTGTGTACGTCAATGTCAGGTTGTTGCTTGACTGAACGCAGCCCAGTACGTCACGCAAACCAGATTGACTGTCTATACTTCCTTCTGCCTTGGGAAAGCAGTCAATGTAATTAAGGACCCTTCCCAAACTGGTTATACTCTTTTCATCAGGCAGGAGATTAAAAACATTTACCAACAGAATCAAATCAGCCTCTTCCTCGCTGTTGTCAGACTTTTGAAATGACCTCACATATATTAAAGTTGATCTTTCTCTGCATCTTCTCTGTTGCTGTTAACACTAGGGCCTGCGTTCTATTCCATTATCCTGATGTACTTATATAAGGTATGATTTGTCTAGTTAGCACACACAACAATACTTTTCATTGTATCTCGGTATATGTGATAACTAAATCAAATCAAAATCGAAGACTTTGTAGGGTTGCCAGAGCTGTGTCACTGCCATTGTCATTTCCAGTGCCTACGCCAAAGCCAACTGGTCCATCTGGTTTAGTCTCAGTCCTGCGACATTATCACATGGACAATGTATTAAACAGACTCTATCCTTGGTCGGACCACTGTTGCTCTGTGTGGGTTTCCACCAGGTGTTCCAGTTTCCTCCCACTGTCCAAAGATGTGCAGGTTAGGTGAGTTGGCTATGCTAAATTTTCTGTAACATGCAAGCCAGGTGGATTAGTTGTGGTAAAATGAGGGGTTACGGGGATAGCGGGGAATGATGCTCGGAAGGCCCGTGCAGACCTGCTGGGCCAAAAGGCCTCTTTCTGCATTCTAGGGATTCTACGATTCTAAACATCATATTCATGGCCATTCCTTCATCATAACTGGGTCAAAATTCTAAAACTCCCCAAAAGCACTGTGGGTTCACTACCATCACATAGGCAACAGCAGTTCAGGAAGCTCATTATTACCTTCAGAAGTGTGGTTGAGGGTGGGCAATAAATGATGGGTGACCAGCATTACCTAGTCCTGTGAATAAAAAAAGACAGCATCTAGCAATAAACACGTATAAATCAATGGCTGCAGTGATCAGCTGTCATGTAGCACTTGATTATTCTTCTGGTGAGACAATATCCTCTAGCCAAAGCATCAGGCTCTTGTTGACCGCAGCGCTGGACCTTTTTTTTTCTATGTTAATTTTCATATCTTATTTCATTGTTCTCACTGCTTCCTTCTTAGGAAATGAGTTGTGCATACCCAAACTGTGTGTGAAATATGAGGGCTGTCTTTTCCCAGTCAATCAAATTCTAGAATTATACAGAGGACAGGCAAGGAAAGGATAGCAGATTTCCTCCTGTAGGGGGAATAAACAACATTAATTTATCAGCCAACTGCCATGATAGGATTTGAAAATCTCTCCTCAGAATGCAGTCCTTCCATCATTAAGAGCCCGGCATTACCACTACAGCACCATGACCCCAATGGCTCCATGAGTGATTGGAGTGCACAGTTTGCGTCTCGTGTGGATACAAACTCTGAAATCTTTCTGCCTACATTGTGCCCTTTATTTTGCAACTGCCTCGGGATTCTTTTTGGACTACTTATTGACACGGTTGTTTCTCATGAATTGCTTTGGCAAACCAGAAGACTTGTTTTTCAGACTCTCTTCAGTAATTTCTGTCCATACGTTGTTTTTTGTTTGCGATTACACCAAGTCAAGGTTTCCCAGAAGTTGCAATGCGAAGAATGTTGAGCGACGTACAGAACAGTCAAACCCATCCCCTGGAATTCATGAGATAACAGCAACTGCAGATGTTGGAGAATCCGAGATAACAAGGTGTGGATGAACACAGCAGGCCAAGCAGCATCTTAGGAGCAGGAAAGCTGAAAGCTCCTAAGAAGCTGTTCAGAGATAATGGGAACTGCAGATGCTGGAGAATCCGAGATAACAAGGTGTGCAGCAGGGTCTAGGCCCAAAACATCAGCTTTTGTGCTCCTAAGATGCTGCTTGGCCTGCTGTGTTCGTCCAGCTCCACGCTTTGTTATTCCTGGAATTCATGGATTGCCGACTTTTGATAAGGAGTGGGTGGAAATTAATTTTGGAGAACCGACTGTAACCATACCTCAGAGATAATGGGAACTGCAGATGCTGGAGAATCCGAGATAACAAGGTGTGCAGCAGGGTCTAGGCCCAAAACATCAGCTTTTGTGCTCCTAAGATGCTGCTTGGCCTGCTGTGTTCGTCCAGCTCCACGCTTTGTTATTCCTGGAATTCATGGATTGCCGACTTTTGATAAGGAGTGGGTGGAAATTAATTTTGGAGAACCGACTGTAACCATACCTCAGAGATAATGGGAACTGCAGATGCTGGAGAATCCGAGATAACAAGGTGTGGAGCTGGAAGAACACAGCAGGCCAAGCAGCAGCATCTTAGGAGCACAAAAACGTCAAAAAAAAGTTCCACTGGCTCTTCACAAACAAACCAGAACCCACTAGTCTGTTTAGTCGCCAAACTTTCTCTTGACAACCGTCATCGGGATTTACGTTGCGCTGTGGGAAATCACTGGGGGTCATGACCGGATTGTTCCGGTTTGGGCCGGTTAGTGCGCACCCGCGGGGAGGGGCGGCAGCGAGCCGTTTAAAGATGGCAGCCGAGGAGTTGTGTCTGAAGGAGTTGGCTCTCGTTTACTTAGATAGGACTGGAGGTCTTCACAGATTTATCAACGATTGTATTTGCTATAATGGTAATTTTCGAAAGGAGATCTTTCTGCAAACATTCATGCAAAATTGTATCTATGGGATGGGATTTTAAAACAAAAACTAATTGCATTAGAAGCGGCAACAAACAGAACACGCAAAATTACTGGAATCCAGACCAATGATGCTTCTTCAGTTCTGAAGAACGTTCACTGGACTCGAAAGGTTGCCTCTGGTTTCATCCATAGATGCTGCCAGATCTGCTGAGTTTCTTCGGCAACTTCTATTTTTGTTTCAGATTTCCAGCATCTGCAGTTCTTTATTTTTATAAAATTATTGGAATTATTATTACAATTAATTATCATGATTAGCACAGATCTTCATGCTGAAAAATTCCTCGCATCAGTTTGTAGTCCAAATATTGACCACTCCACACAAATACAAATGTATAACATAAAACAGAGAACCGTCAATGCTGGAAAGAAATAAAGCTGGAGAAACTCAGCAGGTCTGGCAGCATCTGTGAAAGAAAAAGTCAATATTTCAAGTGATTATAGTTAAGAAGAGTTCCATTTACTGTTAAGATCTTCACCCATTTAGAAATAACTCAGTTCCCTAGCCAAGATGTACAATGCTACTGATTGCTAGCTGTGAATTAGATCAGTTTGTTTTGAATCATAGAGTGCAAGTTATGAATGTAGGTAAAAACATCAGCTGTAATACCATTTCCTGGAGGACTGTCATTCAGCACTATCTCCAATAATTTTGCCGTTTACTGCCCCTCAGTCAGTTTCTTTATTATTTTCAGATTACATGAATTCCAGTTGTTTTAGGAAGAACAAAGAATATTACAGCACAGGAACAGGCCCTATGGCCCTCCAAGCCTGCACCAACATGCCGCCTGGCACAAATAAAACCTCCTACCCTTCTGAGGACCATATTCCTCTATTCCAATCCTATTCATACATTTGTCAAGACACCCTTTCAAAGTCACGATGGAATCTGCTGCCACTACCTTCTCCAGTAGCGAGTTCCAGGGACCCACCATTCTCTGTGTATAAAACATCTCTTGTACATCACCTTTAAACCTTGCCCCTCGCACCTTAAACCCATGGCCCCGGTAACTGATTCTTCCACCCTGGAAAAAAGCTTCTGACTGTCCAGCTTATCCTTGCCCTTCATAATCTTGTAGACCTCTATCAGGTTGTTCCTCAACCTCTGTCGTTCCAGTGGGAACAACCCAAGATTCTCCAGCCTCTCCTCATAGCTAATGCCCAGCATACCAGGCTACGTCTTTTCTGTACCCTCTCCAAAGCCACTACATTCTTCTGGTAGTGTGGTGACCAGAACTGAACACAATAATGACCAGAACTGAACACAACTGAGGAAGGGTCAATGGACCTGAAGCCTTAACTCTGTTTTCTCCTCCACAGAGGCTGCCAGACCTGCTGAGCTTTTCCAGCAACTTTGTTTTTGTACAATATTTCAAATGCGGCCTAATGTTCTATAAAGCTGCAACATTATGTACCCATTTTTAAATTCAGTACCCTGGCTGATGAAGGCAAGCATGCCATATGCCTTGTTGACTACATTTTCCACCTGCATTGCCACTTTCAGTGACCTGTGTACTTGTACACCCAGATCCCTCTGCCTATCAGTACTTACAGTATTCTGCTGTTTACTGTATATTTTCTATCTGGATTAGACCTTCCAAAATGCATTATTTCACATTTGTCTGGCTTAAACTTCATCTGCCATCTCTCTGCCCAAGTCACCAACTGAACTATATCTAGCTGTATCCTTTGACAGCCTTCATCACTACCCTCAATTCCACCAACCTTTGTGTCATCAGCAAACGTACTAATCAGACCAGTTACGTTCTCCTCCAAATCATTTACATGCATTACAAACAGCCAAGGCTCCCAACACTGATCCCTGAAGGACGCCACTAGTCACAGTCCTCCATTTAGAAACGCACCCTTCCACTGCTACCCTCTGTCTTCTATGACCAAGCCAGTTTTTTAATTCATCTTGCAAGCTCACTTCCAACCCGTGCGACTTTACCTTCTGTATCAGCCTTCCTCAAGGGACCTTGTCAAAGGATTTATTGAAGTCCATGTAGACAACATCCACTGCCCTACCCTCATTGATTATCTCTGTCACTTCCTCAAAAAACTCAACCAAGTTATTGAGACACTACCACCCCTTCACAAAACCATGTTGCCTCACACTAATACACCCATTGATTTCCAGGTGGGAGTAAATCCTATCTGAAAGAATCCTTTCCAATAATTTCCCAACCACTGACGTAAGGCTCACTGGCCTTTATCTTAAAGAAGAATCTCCTTATTTAACTTTAAGTAGTTTTGAGGGTAAAAGCCCCATGAAGCTTTATACAGTAAATCAGTAATAGCACTTCCTCAAAAGCTTTGCAGAAGTTTGTGAAGAAGGATCTGTACCTTATGAGTATGATGACTGATCTTCATAGAATCATAAAACAACCTAAAGCATCAAGTCTGCACTGGCTGTCCTCATGAGTGTCATTCTCCTCCCTTCTCTCTGTAATCGTGCATGGTCTTCCATTTCAAATCACAGTCTAATTCCTTTTTGAATACTTCTATTGAACCTGCCTCCAGCACACTTTCAGGCAGTGTAATTCAAACTTCAACCACTTGCTGTGTATAAGTGATAATGGGAACTGCAGATGCTGGAGATTCCAAGATAATAAAATGTGAGGCTGGATGACCTGCTGTGTTCATCCAGCCTCACTTTTTATTATATTGCTGTGTATAAGTGTTTTCTTTATATCACTTTTGCTCCGTCATTATGTACACTCATGCCTTGTGAATGATGAAGATTTAGTCTCTCACATACCAGAATATAAGGCAACCTCGGTGCTGGGTTCACTGCTTTTCATAATTTCTATAAATGACTCAGATGTGAACATAGGAGATATGGTTAGTAAGTTTACAGATGACACCAAAATAGGTGGTGTAGTGGACAGTGAAGAAGATTATCTCAGACTGCAGTGGGATCTTGATCAGAGGAGTGGCAGGTGGAGTTTAATATAGATAAAATGTGAGTTGTTGCCAGAAAAAGACAATTTGCATAGTTCCTTGAAAGTCGAGTTGCAGGTAGACAGGGTGGTGAAGAAAGCATTTGGCATGCTTGCCTTCATTGGTCAGAATATTAAGTATAGGATTTAGGATGTCATGTTCTTGCTGTCGAGGACATTGAAGAGGCCACTTTTAGAATATTGTGTACAATTCAGGTCTCCCTGATGTAGGAAAGGTGTTGTTAAAGTTGAGAGGGTTCAGAAAGGATTTACAAGGTTGTTGCCAGGATTGGAGAGTTTGAGTTACAGGGAGAAATTGAGTAGGTTAGGGCTCTGTTCCCCGGAGCATTGCAGGCTGAGGTGTGACCTTATAGAGGTTTATAAAATCATGAGGGCATGGATAGGGTGAATGGCCAAGATCTGATGGAAGAGCCCAAAAATAGAGGGCATAGTGAGAGAGGAAAGATTTTAGAAGGACCTGAGGGGTAACTTTTTCATACAGGAGATAGTGCATGTATGGAACAAGCTACCAGAGGAAGTAGAGGTGCAGAGGTGGAGGCGGGTACAGTTGCAACATTTAAAAGGAATTTAGATGGATATGGGCAAAATGCTGGCAAATGGTACTAGGTCACGTTGGGACATATGGTTGGCCCAAACAATGGTCTGTTTCTGTATTGTATGACTCAGTATGTTAAACTGAAAGAAATACAAATAGTCTGTGTTTCGTTTGGAAGGTGTGTTTGTAGCCCTGGGCATAGAAACGGAGGAGGTGACAGGGCAGAAGTTGCATCTTGCACATAAAAGTGTCGTAAGGAATGGAGGGGTTTTTAGGGATGATGAATGAGAAAAGGTGTCGCAGAAAGAATGATCCTTATGGACCAAGGGGAGGCTGGGAAAGATATGTTTGGTAGTTGCATCATACGGGAACTGACAGAACTGACAAAGGAAGACTTGTTGAATACAGGGCTGGTCGGCTGAAAGGTGAGAACAAGTGGAACCTAGCTGTGGTTCTGGGATGGAGAAAAAGGGATGAAAGCAGAGCTGCATAATGGGGATTGAATACTATTCACCACACTGGATAGGAATCCTCAGTTGAGGTAAAAAGGAAGAAATGCTGAAACATACGCAGGGAATGCTGGAGAAACTGAAGAAGTCTGGCAGCATCTCTGGAGAGAGAAACAGAGTTAATGACTTGAGTCTGGCGTAATTTCTTTGCTAACAGAATTGACAAAGGAAAACTGATGGACTTAAATTTTCAGAAAGCTCTAGATAAAGTCTCCCACATGAAGTTAGTTACAAAGAGTAGTTCCCATCTCATGTGCTTTAATGTACTGGCATGGATTAATAAATGCTAAAAAAAACAGAGATTAGGAGTAAGTGGGAAATTCTCACCTTGGCAGACTGTGACTGATGGGTTACAACAAGGATCAGTACTTAGGTCCCAGATTTTCACAATATATGTTAACAATTTGGAGATGGTAGCCAAATGTAAAATTTCCAAATTTTCAGGTGATGCAAAGCTAAGTGAGAATGTGTGTTGTGAGGGAGATGTAAAGAGGCTTCAGGAGGATTTGGATAGTCTTAGTAAATGGGCGAGATCAAGGCAACTGGAATACAAAGAGGAAAAATGTGAGGTTATCCATTTTGGGAGGTGAAAAGATGTGCAGGATATTTCTTAAATGGTAAAAGGTTGGAAATATGTTTACATTTGGTCTAAAATATATTTATTTCACAGATTCCAAACAGTGTCTTGCTGTTTATCGCTTCATTATTTATGTGAATCCAGCTGATGTGACAGAGTTGGATGCCAGGCTTGGTAACTGTATTCTTCACCACCCAATAAGAGCTGCACATTTGTTTCAGTCTGTGAGTGAAAAAAGAAAAATCCTGACTGATGTAGTTTGAACTGATATGAGTTAAATTGCATTCCCAAAATACTAAATAAACAAAGGGCGTAAGGAGAGTGTGGGAAGGACATAAATGCATTAACTATCATTAGAAAAAAGGTATTGAGGAAACTGGGCCAAAAAGTCATCTGCAGCTGATGGATTGCATCCTAGAATTTAAAGGAAGAAGCCACAGGGATAGTAGGTGTACTAGTAGTAATCTTCTAAGAATCCTGTTAAGTACCAGAAGATTGAAAATCTGCTAAAGTAACACCCTTATTCAAAAAGAGAGGCAGACAAAAAAGATAACTAGAGACTAGTTAACTTAAAATGTTATTGGAAAATTGATAAATAGTCTCTTAAAAAAAGGATGTAGTAGCAGAGTATTTAGAAATATATAATAAAGCAGAGTCAGCATGCCTTCATAAAGACGAAGTCATACCTGCTAAATTTATAACAGTTCTTTGAGAACAAAACAAGCAGGATAGATAAAGAGAAACCAGTTGAAGTAATGTATCTTAAAAGGCATTTGATAGGTACTGCTGTTTATTAAGAGCCCATGGTGTTGGGGATAATATATTAGCATGGGTGGAGAATAGGTTAACTATAGAAGCCTGAAAATTGGAACAAAGGGTATATTTCAGGGATGGCAACCTGTAACTGGTGGAGTTGTGGCCACAGGGATCAGTACTGAGGCTACAATTATTCACAATATGTATTAATGATGGAAGTAAACTTTCTAAGATCCATAAAGACCTGCAGAAAGATCTGCAGATAGCTACAGTACAGAGGGATTTGGGAATCCTTGTCCATGAATCATGCAAAATTAGCATCCAAGTTCAGAGGATAATAAGGAAGGCAAATAGAATGTTGGCCTTTATTTCAAAGGAAATGGAATATAAGGGTGGGGAGATTTTGCAAAATATATACAAGATATGTGTAGACCATAGCAGAAATGCTGTGAATAGTTTTGGGCCCCTTACTTAATGAAAGACATACTAGCATTGGAGGTAGTCTAAAGGAGGTTAACTAGGTTGCTATCGATATGGTGGAACTGTCTTACAAGGAGATGTTGAGTAGTTTGGGCCTGTACTTATTGGAATTTAGAAGAATGAAAGATGGCCTTTACTGAAACATATAAGATTCTTAGGGGACTTGACAGAGTAGTTGTGGAAAAGTTGCTTCCTTTTAGGAAAGTCCAGGACCAGAGATCATAATCTCAAAATAAGGGATCACACCTTTAAGATAGAGATGAGTGGGAATTTCTTCCAGCAGAGTGAATCTGTGGAATTCTTTACTGCAGTGTGCTGTCAAGTTTGGACTATTAAGTATATTGAAGGCTGGAACAGACTAGTTTCTAATCATTAAGGGAATCAGAGATTATGGGGATAAAGCAGGAGATGGATTTGAGGATTATCAGATTAGCCATGATCTCATTGAATGGCAGGGCAGATCCAGTAGGCTGAATGGCCTACTTCTGCTCCTACATCTTGTATCCTTTGTTATCTTTCAGGTTTGCTTTACATCAATCAAGACATTGTCATTAATTGAACAATTAGAAACAGAAAACCAGGTAAGTAATCGTATCTAATTCAGATTAAACATAATCTAGTCTAGTGAGCTGTTTGTATCATAGGTCTTTTTCACATACAGATTGCAGAGAATTTATTTTCTGAGATTTAACTCAATTATTTCTCAACTCATAATTTCAACACTTTGAGTTTCTTCTACAAGAAACAAACAAAAAATGTATCAAGGGTTGACCAATTTTGTACATTTTCAGCTCTCAAAAGGGATACCAAAGCAAACATATAATGTAATATTAAATATGTTAATTAAATTGATTATCATTTATAATTAAGTAAATGGTTAAAACAATTTTAAAACAATTCCAAACAGAAAGAAAATACAAAAAAGTTTAAACTCTTCCATGTGTTTTTCCTTTCATTCCTCTTTTTCATTTGCATCTTCCTCATTATCTCTACCTTCATATTCTTTATTCTATTTAATTTTTTTTCAATGTAATGACTTCTTTTAAATTAATATCATAAACTAGCATTAATTGTTTGGCTTATTTTTCTGTTCCTTTTTCCCCCAGGTACGCATTCTTTAAGGGCAGCTCGAGTCATAGTGTCATCATAGAGATCTACATAGAGAAAATACCCTTCAGACCATCGCATCCACACTGGTCAAAAATAACCAGCGAACGTTTTTAATCCCATTCTCCAGCACTTTGCCCATCACCTTGTATGCCTTAGCATTGCAAGTGCACATCTCAGTACTACTTAAATGCTATGAGGGTTTCTGCTTCTATCACCTTAACTTGAGTGTGAGTTCCAGATTCTCACCACCTTCTGAGTGAAAAATTGTTACCTCACATCTTCTCTAAACCTTCTACCCCTTACATTAAAACAATTCCTTCTGGCCCACCAAGGGGAAAACGTTTTTTTTCCTATTCATGATATCTCTGCTTCTCATAAATTTGTACGTCTCAATCAAGTGCCCTCTCAATCTCCTCTGCTCTAAAGAAAACAACCCTGGTCCGTCTAATCTCTCTTCATTATTGAAACTCTCCAGGCCATCTGGTAGATGTCCTGTGCACTCTATCCAGCACTACTACATCCCTCCAATAATGTGGATTCTAGAACTGCACAGAGTACAACATCAGTGGCCTAATGAACGTTTTCCAGCATATCTCACTGCTCTTAAAGTCTATGCCTTAGCTAATAAAGGCAACTATCCTGCATGCCTTCTTAACCACTCATAAGTCCTGATACCTTAAGGGATCAGCGTACACGCACACCAAGGTGCCTCTGATCCTTAGTGCTTCCCAGGATCCTGCTGTTACACATGTATTCCCCTGCTTGTTTGTCTTGCCCAAGTGCATAAGCACACAGTTCTACATTTTTAAATGTGTAAAACACTTCCACAAAAGATGAATTCCTTGAGCCTGTCTTAAATTAGGTTTGGCATTCCACTAAAATTGCTTGCCGCAATGCACATGTAGCAGTGTGCAAAGACTTCATGCACCATTGCATTTCTCTATGTTTTTCATCTGGAAATTACGATATTGTTTTCTATGGTTCTAGATGATTTTGTTTTTCTTTAACTAAACGATTAAACTGGAAAATATCAGGAAAGTAAAAGAAAAACTGAAAATAAAGAATTATCTGCACTATTTATTGATGCAGGCTTTGCTTCACGTGGATCACAGTTCCATCAAATGTTAATCTTGGTACTGCAGTAGAACTAAATACTATTTAACCTATTAAGGAAGTAAATGTTGACAGTAGAATTCAGTGAGAAGAGATATTTAGCTTATCCACCTTTATTTCTGTGTTCAAGATAAAATGATCTTCAGAGAACTGATTGTCATTCCCTCTTCTTAAAAGAAAGATGTATTTATTTAAATAGTCGCAATCGCAAAATGTGCCAAAGTGCTTCATACACAATGAATTACTTTGAATACAATATTAATGTTACTAAGGCAAAGTACTATCCCTTTGTACATCGCATGTACAGTACTCCCTCAGTACTGCCCTCAGGTGTCGCTTGCATTATGTACTCAAATCTTTATGGCCAAGAGCCAAGGATGTTACTAACTGAACCATACTGACACAAATGGAAATCTATTGTCACTGAAAGACCAAATTCTTAAAACAAATCCTTCCACTGATAACTTACTTTTGTATTTTCAAGGTTAATGTTGTGCTAAAGCTGACACACTTACCTCCACTGCCAAATTACTCATTTAACCTCTGCCAGTTCCCCCATGGGTACCAGCTGCTGAGATACTATAAGATAGAGGGAGTAGTGATTGCAATGACGACTGTAACAAAATACACTCAAGGTGCCAGATTTCTTTGTTCTGAATCAAGCTGCCCTTTTTCAACAGGTAAAACAAAGGCAAATTTATTTCAAGTCAAGCTCATGCTTTGTATCTGTTTTAATACTTTTTAATTCCATTATCATATAATTGCAGTTCAGTTTATATTGAAATTTGTATATGAAAGTGTTCTAATTAAATACTTTATTTACGATTAATAATTGATAACTATTTTGTAAACAAAGTTATTATTCAAAAGGGATTATTCATTTTGGAAATATTCTTTCCCTTCCTCATTATTAAGTTTTGTTTCCTTCCATAATATGTTCAGAATCATCGTAAGGCATCAGCGAGTTTAGCAGCTGTTACAGGGGAGCTGGTGAGAGACTAACACTACCTCTTCCAGGGAAGGTCAGCAATCATCACAAGCTGGTTAGGTAGTGGCAAGGCTACCAGTGGACTTTCCCAGGAAGCAGATGCATGGGGTTGGAGGTCCCTCTTGGAGGGAGCTGCTGACTAATCGGAAGCCAGTAGCCCTTACTGTGACATGTCACAGAACAGGCCATGTCTGCTGCTGGAAGTATATATACTCAGAGTCCAAGGATCGCTGAGTGAACCAAGAGAAAGGGCAGTGATGTGCTGAGGAAGTAGGATTTTTTACAGTTGGGGCTAGCAGCCACCTGCTAGATGTCTAAGCCCTTTATCAGACGCTGATTGCCTTGGATTGAGAGATCCTCGCCCATCCTTCCTTAAAATGACAAGCTGTCTGCGTGCAATATACTAGCATGCTAGTTTGCCACATGGTTAATCCCAGCAGTGGTGGGCTAAGACCTTTGAATGGTCATTATTTGGCCACTTAAGGGTCTCACTTGGTTGGGCAGAAAACTTGACCGTGGGTCTTCCTTCACTTAATTATCCACCTAATTAGGTTCCTTTCCTGCCTCCCAAACCACTACCATAGAGAGCAGAAGATTTGCCCTACATCTTTGAAATAAAGAGAACATTTCAATTGCCTGTTGTTTTTAGCTTGCAGTATATCATAATCCAGTCAATCCCTAAAAACTAAAGAACTTATTTGTAAGCAACCAGTCTCCATTTTTTTCTCCAAAGTCTTGAATATGTTGTCACCTCCCAAATGCAGTCCCATCTGGAATTTCCTTAAAATATATGAAGGTAGATAAATCCCCAGAAACTGATCAAGTGTATCCCAGACATTGTGGGAAGTTAGGGAAGAAATTGCAGGGCCCCCAGCAGAGATATTTGTATTATTGACAACCGTGGTTGAAGTGCTAGAAGACCAGAGGGTGGTTGATTTTATGCCATGATTTAAGAAAGGCTGCAAGGAGAAGCCAGGGAACTACAGACTGGAGAGCCTAACGCCAGTCGTGGGGTGGCATGGTGGCTCAGTAGTTAGTAGTGCTGCCTCACAGAGGCAGTGACCTATGTTCAATTCCAGCTCCGGGCGCCTATCTGTGTGGATTTTGCACATTCTCCCCTTGTCTCTGTGGGTTTCCTCCCACAGTCCCAACATGTACAGGTTAGGTGGATTGGCCATGCTAAATTGCCAATAGTGTCCAGGGATGTGCAGGCTAGCTTTTAGATGAGAGAGGTAAGATTTAAAAAGGATTTGAGGAGCAACTTTTTCACAAAGGGGGTAATGCGTCTGTGGAACGGGCTGTGAGAGGAAGTGGTAGAGGCCAGTTCAATTACATCATTTACTTGGATAGGAATGGTTTAGAGACATGGGCCAAACGCAGGCAAATGGGTCTAGTTCAGTTTAGGAAATCTGGTCGGCATGGATGAGTCACTCTTACACCATTACCTCAGGTATTTCCTAAGAATCTATCATTGGTGATGCCCTGTTCTTAATTGAAAAGTTATCCCTTGGTCACAATACCTGATGGCATAGTGTTTGTTTTCACGTGTATGCTGTTGTTGACAACACCTAACTTTACTTCACCATCATCGCTCTCAACTTGTTCACTGCTGCTAGGTTAATGGATTACTCATCCGACATCAAATGTTGAGGAGCAGACATTTCCTCCAATTAACTATTCGAAGACTGAAGGCGTTGTTTACAATTCCCACTCCAATATCCATTTCCCATTCTAATTTTATCCCTCTCCTTAGCAACAATCTGAAATCAAGCCAGTTTGCAGAAAATACGGAGGCATGGGATTGAGGATGATTTAGCAGTTTGGATCAGAAATTGGCTAGCTGTAAGAAGACAGAGTGTGGGGGTTGATGGGAAATGTTCATCCTGGAATTCACTTACAAGTGGTGTACTGCAAGGATCTGTTTTGGGGCCACTGCTGTTTGTCATTTTTATAAATGACCTTGATAGGGACGTAGAAGGATGCGTCAGTAAATTTGCGGATGACACTAAACTCGGTGGAGTTATGGATAGTGGGGAAAGATGTTGCAAGTTACAGAGGGACATAGATTAGCTGCAGAGCTGGGCTGAGAGGTGGCAAATGGAGTTTAATGTGGAAAAGTGTGAGGTGATTCACTTTGGAAGGAGTAACAGGAATACAGAGTACTGGGCTAATGGTAAGATTCTTGGTAGTATGGATGAGCAGAGAGATCTCAGTGTCCAAGTGCATTGATCCCTGAAAGTTTCCACCAAGATTGATAGAGTTGTTAAGAAGCCGTATGGTGTGTTAGGTTTTATTGGTAGAGGGATTGAGTTTCGGAGCCATGAGGCCATGTTGCAGCTGTACAAAACACTGGTGCGGCCACACTTGGAGTATTGCGTACAGTTCTGGTCGCCGCATTAAAGGAAGGATGTGGAAGCATTGGAAAGGGTGCAGAGGAGATGTACCAGGATATTGCCCGGTATGGAGGAAAGGTCTTATGAGGAAAGGCTGAGGGACTTGAGGCTGTTTTCGTTAGAGAGAACAAGGTTAAGCGGTGACTTAATAGAGACATACAAGACGATCAGAGGATTAGATAGTATGGATAGCGAGAGCCTTTTTCCTCGGATGGTGATGGCCAGCATGAGGGAACATAGCTTTAAATTGAGGGGTGATAGCTATAGGACAGATGTCAGAGGTAGTTTCTTTACTCTAAGGGTGTGGAATGCCCTGCCTACAACAGTAGTAGACTTGCCAACTTTAAGGGCATTTAAATGGTCACTGGATAAACATATGGATGATAATGGATTAGTGTAGGTTAGATGGGCTTCAGATTGGTTTCACAGGTTGGCGTAACATCGAGGGCCGAAGTGCCTGTACTGCGCTGTAATGTTCTATGTTCTTAGTTGAGTTTTGGTGCCACATTGACCCTGAGATGAGCTTTCAGTCTCATATTCATGTCATCACTAAGACGGCACTTGTAAAATCACTCAACTTCACCCTATCTCAGCTAAATTGCTGTGAAAACCCTCATCCACGTCTTTGTTACCTTTCAACTTGCCTTTTCCAATGCATTCCATGCTGTTCCCCCATGTTCTACCCTCTATGTGTTCAAGGTCACCCAAAACTCTAATACTGACAGCAGGACTTGTCATCCATGTGCTCACTGACCCACTGTCCTTCAGTCAAGCAACACCTTGACTTTAAAATTTTCAGTGTTATTTTCAAGTCCTTCCAAGGTCTTCACTGCCCTATTTCTACAATCTCCCCCAACCTAGGAACCCTTGCTGCTACCCAGTTAAAATTGCTGCATCATTGGTTGTTGTGCCTTCGGTCACCTGGGCCCAGACCTCTAGAATTCCTTTCCTACATCTCTCCCTCTACCTCACTTTCAAAATACTTTTTAAAGTCACCTGACACCTTTGACCAAACATTTGGTCATCTAACCTAATATTTTCCATTGTGGTACAGTGTCATAATTTATTACAATGTTCCTGTGAAGTGCCTTCATGAATTTCATTATGTTAAAGGTGCTTTATAAATATAACTTATTGTTATATTATACAAGTCACATTGGCAGAATGTCCCAATTATTTTATTTTTAAATAGTCCCTGTGTTTGAATGCGGCAAATTGCTGCATATAGAAAATGATCAATTGATCTATTTCAGTGGTAATGCTTCGCGGATAAATGTTGGCCAGTACTTTCTGATGCTAATGTAAGTGCTACCATTGAGACAAGTGACATTTGGTTATATATAAGAATAGTCAACTACAGGTGAGATGTGTCACGTAGAGAATTTTGGGTCCGCTTATTTTGACTGTATCCTCACGTGTGTTGCATTAGTGCATTACTTTAGTTCTGACCACATTTGGAAGGAGGCTTGCATATTAATTTTTATATTATATTATTGCAATATTGTGTATTTTATAATACGTATTGTTGTTAAAAGTATTTAATATCATTACATATATTAGGCTTTCAGTACATTCGAGTGCATACTGTAGGTGCTACAGAATCAGCAACTGTGCGAAATGATTTCACGTGCACTTTGTGTAACTCTGCACTCAAGGAAGATGTGAAATTCAGAGTGCTGGGTGGTATGTGTATAATTTCTTATATTATTAGCTTAATTCATTATATTCTAAATTTAATTATATATGAAATAATTATGTTTAACACATATTGGTGAGAGACATTTCCAAAATAATTTTTGTAAGTGTGTGGATAGAGTAGCTCAGGATTGAAGAACAGAATCTACGATAAACTTAATGCATGGTGGAAGTAGAAACTATTGAGCTTCTGTCATAGAATTCTGATATACATTTGTTAGCTTCGTCGGAGGCTCACTGATGATGTTACCTAGAATGGTGACGAAACGTCTGAAAACTAACCTTCCAGCTCAGCGAGCAAACTCACATCCAGAACCTCAACCTGAGCTACAAATCTTCTCAAAACTCGCTAGCACCTATGGGCGCAATACGCTAAAACTGGCCCGAAGATGAGAAACCAATGCCATCCGACAGAGTGCCACCAGAGAGCAAACTCACATCCAGAATACATTTGTATGTTTTGTTTATAATATCAGTCATAATCGTCAGTATGTTTGTGTACCAATGAACAGTGAAGTTATTTGGATATTACACAGGGATGTCAAATGGTACAAGTTTGAAACACATTATTCCATTGGCTTAGTTGGTTAAATAAATGATTGGTTGATCTACTCAAGGCAAGAAAGATTTCATTGTTCTGCGCCATTTGCTGAATTTTCTTATTATAACCTGCATATTCACATATACATTACAATTAACTTTAGTGGCTCAAAAATTACAGAGCAGAAAGCTGGCCAGTATTCTTACCCTGCATTGCTAACTGGAGATACTTCTACTGTGGACAGCAGATGGAAAGGACACTCAGATGACAGTCACCTATTTGTAAGACTCTGTAATCCCTCAGTCCGTGTGAAAACTCACAGTAATGGTCTGAAATAAATGGAATCCTGACTTTTTTCCCTGCTTAATCTGATCACTTGGTGTGTTGCTGAGCTATTTTAACACCTTGAAACAATAGCATAACACTGTCTTGAAGGAGAAAGCAGGTGAAACATTTTATTAAACCTTCCGAAATGCTTTTTTAAGGAATATGTCAGTTTTTGTGTTCAAGTTGCTTCTGTTTCTTACCCACCATCAACTTTATCATTCTGTTCGTACCATTTTTGGCAAAAACAAATATAATCTGTGTACATAACCATGAGTAGTACTCAACTTGAATTTGTGCATTGCAGAGTCTTTGCATCAGAAGTTGAATTCTGGACTGAGTAGGACTTGAAACATAGCAACATAGATAATAGGAGCAGGAGTAGGCCATTCAGCCTTTTGAGCATGTTTACAATTCAATATGATTATGACTAATCACCCAGCTAAGCACCCTGTTCTTACTTTCTCTCAATACTCTTTTATCCCTTTAGGTAATATAATTCCTTGAAACAATTTAGTGTTTTGGCCTGTGAAAGAGAATCCCACAGGCTCACCACTCTGCATGAAGAATTTTTTTCCTCAATTACAATACAATAATATTTGCTAAAATATTACTTTTGTTTTATCATATATTTCAAAAGACAAACAGCTTGTTGAGATAATTGATGCAGCTGCCCTTGATGTTATTAAAGGAAATCAAGTCAGCCGATCGTATTCTAGATACCAGTCTTTCACTGTGTTTTTAAGGGGTGAGTTTTTTTATTGTAATATTGGCAAATGTTGACAATCTTATTGAAATGGCAAATAGTATTTCATGTTAGTAATCTTAAATAATTTGACACAGTTCTTCTGTTACTGGTAAATGTTTGATTTTAGTCAGCAGGGTCCTAAAGTTGCACTATTTCAAATCTAATCAAATCTAACATGATAGATCACATGTTTAATTTTTGCATTTGATTACTGTTGTAGTTAGTCACTGAGACAGTGAAAATAGGTTTTCCCAAATAATTTCCCAGAATTTGCTTGCCCAGTGAGTCATTAAAGGAATGAGGGAAAATTAAATGTTTGTTGCTATGTGAAATCAATCCATATGTTATGTGTTATATTGTTGCATTTTATGCACCCATTTGGGGGAGGCAATGGCCCAGTGGTAATATCACTGGACTATTAATCCAGAGACTCAGGTAATGTTCTAGTGACCCAGATATGAATCCTGGCACAGCAATGAAAATATGAAATTAGGAGCCTAATGATGACCACAGATCCATTCTTGATCGTAGGAAAAAACCCATCTGGTTCATTAATGTCCTTTAGGGAAGGAAAACTGCCACCCTTACCTTACATGTGAATCTAGACCCACAGTAATGTGGGTGACTCCTGGGGATGGGCAGTAAATGTTGGCCTAACTAGCAATGCCCTCATTCCATGAATGAATGGAAACAGTTATGCTGTGCAGACATCAAAGGTGCAATAGATCTTTTCATGATTTTTCAGGTAGATGGAACATCTTTAGTTTCTCCCATGATGATCATATTGTTTATATTGCTGCAATCTTTCATTCCTGATTGAGTACCAGAAAGCCACTACTTTAACACAGTTACCACATAGGTAGGGGACTGGATCACTAATCAAAGGCTGACTCAGTTGTATATTCTGTTAGCCATTTTTTTATGTGAGAGGGGGTTTTGTGCGGAGCCATGGGAGCTTCAGCTTGTACTTGGGTTCACACATACAAATAGATGAGGAACATGTTAGAAGTCAGCTATAAAATACAACTTCAAAAACAGTGTTTAAACCAAGTAATCTTTGGCATTATAGTAAGCTGCTATATATGCATGAGGAAATGAGTAACCTTGACATGCAAGCAGAAAAGTACTGCTGAGGTCTTGGAAATTTCCAAGGCTCATAGCAAGTCACTTTCGTGTGTTCAGCTTGAGTGTAAATACTGAAGATACCAAATGCAGTCAAATTGTATTCTAAAATTAATTTGTGGGATTACTTTTCCAAATGGTGATACAACAAACTATTCCTCTTTGAAGTAGTAATAAAGTACAGGTTTTCCAGGATGCTGCCTGGATCAGAGGGTATAAGCTGTAAGGAGAGGCTGGACAGACTAGGATTGTTTTCTCTGGAATGGCAGAGGCTGAGGGGAGACCTGATAGAAGTTTATAAAATTACAAGAGGCATAGATTGGGTTGACAGTCAGAATCTGTTTCTCACCATTGAATAGCTTAATACCAAACAGCATGCATTTAAGGTAAGAAGTGGAAAGTTCAAAGGAGGTTAGAGGAGCAGGTTTTTTTTACACTGAGAGTGCTAGGTGCCTGGAATGCACTGCCAGGGGTGGTCATGGAGACAAGTTCTATAAGGATGTTTAAGGGGTTTTTAGATAGGCACATGAATAAGCAAGGAATGGAGGAATATGGACTATGGGCAGGCAGAAGGGATTAGTTTAATTTGGTATCATTTTTGGCGCAATATTGTGAGCCAAAGGGCTTGTTTCTCTGCTGTACTGTTCTGTATTCTAAGTGAAGTAGATCTTGCTTTAGAATGTGCTTTCTTGTTACACTTGTAAACAGCTGTTTGCTGGATTCTACGCATACAGTCACAGTAAAGTTTTAACAGACATAAACGTTAAGTCTTTGTAGCGTATGCAAACTTGATACACAGGAAGCTAGTTTTGCTTTGAAAATAGATTCTTGTGAGTGGATTATCATTTGATCTGGCATTAACAAGGATTATCATTATAGTTTGTGGGTATTTCTCTTTATTTTTAGCTGTCCACAATTTTCTGTCCATTAAAATGAATCAGTAACAACTGATAGAATGGCCACTTTTGTGTTTGCCAGTCTTAAGTATTGGTACCTTTGATATTACAGGGATGCTTACATAAAATTACAATGTCTTCTCTGCATTTTTTGTTACAATTCACAATTGATTAATCTGAAAACATAATGCCTCATAAAATGGAAAAATACCGTGCATTGGGGATCAAAGACATTCCAAAGCTCTGTGGCTAATTTTACATTCTACGCAGTCTTGAAGAAACCGGAATGTTGTCAAAGGGTGAGAAATTATTACCTGAAATGTTATGGTTCAAGTGCTTTCTTAGGTTTAGTGTTCCATTAATAAGCAAGGAGAAATTTGGTATGGACTTGGTAAAAAGAATAACATTGGTGGTAATTAACAGTAATTTGTAAGTTTCAGACTTGCAGGGTTAATGTGGAGAAAGTCAAAAATATTTGGCTGACTTAGATAAGATTTTTCTTTTGTATGCCCAAAAACATGTTTATCTTTGCCGGATATTCTACCCAACAGTTTGGTTCATCCTGTAGAGATCTGGCAGAATGAATGAAGGTATCAAAAGCAATCTTATGCCTGTAGGTTAGTTTGGACAACTGAACTAACATATATATTTTGACATGCTTAATATAACCAATATGTAAACTATAAGGTAATAATGTTGGAAATTTGGAATACTTTTTTTTGAAGATGAGCTTCCTAATAGAATGAAGATTGGCAATAGATACTATGTAATAGGAATTCCAGCTCATGTATACAGTGGTTCACAACTACAATTGTGTATGGAAGCAAATAGCATACAACCATGGTTTACAAACGGTAAGATCTGTTTTTAATAGGAAACCAACTGACAGTGATTTTAGAATATAGAATAGTTCAATGTAGTGTGGAACCTTTTTGAGTTCAGTTGACATAGTTGATATGGCCTAAATTATCAGTGTTCCTTCAAGGTGATAAAAGGCAAGCAATAAATTAAGATTCGTATTTTATTAATATTAAATACAAATTGTAGAAACTTGAATATTGCTGAAAAGAGATACGTTTTGTTAATGTCTTTCATCTTGCATTAATCAGAATAAAGACTGACAGATTGTATGAAATAGCATTTTAGCTGTTTGCAACAAGCAAACAAGCAAGGTACTGATCATACCCAACCAGACCTTTCTTGAAAAACTTGCAACATGTTTTCCAATATGAGATGTGATTTTGCAAATGGGCAGCATTTGCTGGATAATCCTGAGTGTGTGAAGAATTACACTCACAATCAGTGTTAGATTTTCAGTTAGACTTGCGCTTGGAAGCTACTTATATTAATACCCAGGGCCTCGTCCTTTGCAGACAAAAGAACATGTAGACACATTGCACCTGTTTTGACTCAATAAATTAAGTGACAGCCATTCACTGGCACTTTTCTGAGGGCAATGCCCTGACTAATCAGTGTCAACTTGTTTTAAAATTTAAACAAATCCTGTCAATCATTATTAATGAGTGCTTTCTCTGTGGCAATGCCTCGGCCAGAGTCCACATGTCAACTAATCAACATGCTGCTGTCATGCAATATAAATGTTGGCTTTTCCCTTGAATTGATAGTTTTATGAACTGTACTGACGAGTGCAAGATGAAACACTTTGAAAAAGTATGATTTTTATCAGTAATGTCACGTCTGATATTCTGAGATATGTTTCTAATGATCTTATTATGTTGCAAACACTGTTTGTTTACTACTCTGTTTATAACAGGTGCTGTCAAGAACTGGATTTCAAAGCTTGGACCAATTGTCACCTTGTGGGAGATAGAGATTCATACTCAAAACAAATGCATCTGACATATTTCTTCCTGATCAGTTAGTTTTCCTCTCTTCCAAGGGCAACAGATGCCCTCTACTGCATTACTGAGCTGGCCATTATTAATATTTGAACCCTTACAGAGAATATCAGCTAGCTTTTTCAGCATGGGAGATATTACATCTAATTTTAATTGGTTCTTAGTTCAACATGCACATATGTACTTCTGTGCTAATGTAATCAAGATTTTTGATCCCCAGCTCAGGGACAGTGGCTAGGCATATCATCAGTCACCATCCCAGTTGTGTCTCTATTAACGCTGAGCTAAGATTAGCTAATGTCACAGGCCATAGATTGAATTGGGATCTCTTTGGTGTCTATGCCTCAGCTACCTTTTGAATTTTCTCACTTAGAAATTGTGAATGTACTCTGTTGAAACTGTTAAAGCTAGAAAGAACTGATCAGTTTGTTTCTAACTTTACAATCTTTGCATTTTGGCCATGCTTAACAGTACTTATCCTGTATCTTTATTGCTCTGAGCATGACATTATCTCTCTACTTGATGTAATCACCAGCCTTCTGTCTTGTATTACACTTCTAACAATATTTTACTTTCCAAGGGTACTCAACAGGAGTGCAAAAGTACATTATTAAGATAGCATTAAAGCTGTTCAGCCTGTTGGAGGTGCCGGTGTTGGACTGGGGTGGACAAAGTCAGAAGTCACGTGACACCAGTTTATAGTACGACAGGTTTATTTGAAATCACTAGCTTTTGTAGCACAGCCCCCTTCATCATGTCATTGTGTGACTTCTGACTTCAGCCTATTTTAAGCTAACTTGAAATGTTTCAAACCATACATGAAATCAATATAATCAAAATTTGTTGAACTTGCTAAAGTAATAAAACTAATTACCTTTTATGTTTCCTTTAAAGATTCACCCTTCATCAGTGACAACTTCAAATGTCTACTTTCTATCACTGCATCTTCACCTTGGAGATTCACAGCTGTTCTGGCCAATATCTTTGCTGCACAGATTGTTCCTCCTGGCACTTACAACATTCTCAAACTCAGCTTGCTACTGAGCCTGGTTCAGACCTGCGAAAATGAAAAGCAGACAATAGAATGCCTAGACCTTTTAGTTGTTACAAGTGATCCAGTAACTGTGGACAGGTGCTATTTCATATTATTTAATTTTATGTCTATTTTTATATGGCGATAGAAAGAACAATATCCAGCAGATTTCTCACTTAGAAGTTGCGTTGAATATTTGTATATCTCAAAGTTTATGGAATATCAGTATTTATATTGGGTTTTTTTTCTGCAAATCAGTAGCAATTAATATCCTCTCTTTATGTGTGTCGTGGCTCAACTCAGAATTGTGCAACCTGAAGAGAGCCGTCCCTTTCCCAGTTATACCATAGTCAAAATAGCAACCATCCACCTTACACAAATCAGAACTTCAGGTGACATTCACGTTCTTATAGAACTCAAGAAAAATTACCTAATTTCTTAAGTAAAGTTTCGGATGGCTCTTAAATGATTTTGTTGACCAAATTATTATTATTTTGTTCCTGGTTCTCTTTATTGGGAGTACAAATTCCATGTGTTAATATGCAGCACTCAGACAAAATTTTCAAACCAGTGATAGTAAGAACTGCCAATGTTGGAGTCAGAGTTAACACAGACATAATATTTCTGAAAAAATGTCCCGAACAAAATGGCAACTCTCCTGCTCCTTTGATGCTGCCTGGCCTGCCATGTTCCTTTGGATCTTTCAAGCTACTTGCCTTGGCCACCAGTGGCATGTCTCTGAATCATTTCCTGGGTCAGCTGGCCTGACTGCAGGCTATAACCTCCCAGCCCACATAATACAAATCCTACTTTCCCTGACTGAAGACTTTTTTCTGACACCTGCTAACTGTCTCAAGAATAAAAATCCAGGTCATTGTCTCAGGGTTGGAGGTACCTGTTTGTTGACTTTCTCAGCCACCTCTAACCACACCAGCTTGGTCATTCTTTTCTTCCTGACCTCCAGAAAGCTCACAACATTGCAGCATCTCAATTCCCACAGAAGAACATCTAAGTAAGGGTCAGAGAGTGAGGGTGCAATATTCCCAGGTCACTTATCCAAAGCTGTGTTTGCTGCTGCCTCAAAATACAAGTTTTGTTGAGCCCTTCTAACCCATGGCATTGCTTCTTTAATTAGAAATTCATTCTTTGGCAAAATGGATGCATTATCCCATCTTCCCTCTATAATTGATCAGGGAGAATGGAATGCGAATGCTTTTGCTCTTGAAAAGAGCTTTGCCAAAGCATGCTGATAGGAATTCGGCTTCTAAACTTGAAAATAGTCCCACTGTTCCTGCAAGGACTAGGTCCACATCATTCTGCCCATTATTCCAGAAAAGTTTCTTAAATGCCAGTCCATGAACTGCTGCAATCTGCGTATTGTTAATTTGGCTTGACCGATTTATGTGATAATGAGTTCCCTGAAATAATTGCATTATCTTTATTTTATGACCCTGTATCATCTTAATTTGTACTCTGTGGAACCTCCTAAAATTAGGAGGTCTATAAATTACTCTAACTGATGTTTTATGACTTGACATTTCTTAGCTCATGCTGTACTGTACTCTGACTTTTCTGGGCTAAGGTTCTTCGTCACTACAGTCTTTCCATTCTGCCCAATTGTTCTAAAAAATCAAATGTCCCGAATTTTTGGTTTGCTCACTTGTACATCTTGTAACCTTGTCGTAGTAATGACTACTGTTTCAAACTATTTATGCCTTTAATTCATCTATCTCGGTTTGAATGCTACATGTGTTCAAATAATTCACCTTCATTTTTAACTCATTATTTTCCCATGACATAACCTTAATACTGATACCCTATTGCCATCATTGAAACCTGCCTCTTCCTGCCACACTCTGCTCAATTCACACAAACCATCAGTCTGCTGGACAGCCTTGACTTTTCTCTTTGGTCTTAAAGAAAAGAAACCTTCACCTTAATCCCACACCTACCACCTATGAGTTTAAATGTCTATCAACCACCCTATTTTTTGAACTTGTCAGGACACTGATCCCAG
The DNA here is from genome assembly GCF_030684315.1 of Stegostoma tigrinum. Taxonomy (NCBI): domain Eukaryota; kingdom Metazoa; phylum Chordata; class Chondrichthyes; order Orectolobiformes; family Stegostomatidae; genus Stegostoma; species Stegostoma tigrinum. The sequence continues at coordinate 31,347,485 of NC_081358.1, read as the reverse complement.
CTTTATTTTAGTAGAGTGCATCTCATGGAAGCACCTATCTCTTTTCCATGTACTGATGGTGGTGTCCCATGATTTGAAACCTGTTACTTCTGCAGCTTACATATGTCATGTTGACGTTGTATAGGACTTGGTGAGGCCACTTTTGGAGTACTACGCACAGTTCTGGTCACCCTGCTATAGGAAGGATATTAATAAATTGGAGAAGGTTCAGAAAATATTTACCACAATTTTGCCAAGCCTGCAGAGTTGGAGAAGGTGGCTTATTGGTTCGCACTGCTCTCTCACAAACCAAGGACCTGGGTTCAGTTCTGTTGTCAGGTGACTGTCTGTTTAGAATTTGTGCATTCTACCTATGTCCGCTTTGGTTTCCTCTGGGAGCTCTGGTTTCCTCCCACAGTTCGAAGATGTGCAGCTTAGGTGGATTGGCCATGCTAAGTTGCCCATAGTATCCATGAATATGACGGTTGGGTGAATTAACCATGGAAAGTACAGGGTTACAGGGATTGGGTAGGATGCTGTTCAGAGGATCGGTGTGGTCTCAGTGAACCGAATATCCTGCTTCGATACTATGGGGATTTTAGGCTGGGATGTTTTTCACTGAAGCAAAGGGGGTTGAGGAGATGACTTGATAGAAGAGCAAAGGTGTTTTCCCTGCAGTGGGGTGTTCAAAACTAGGGGGCATATTTTTAAGGCGAGAGGAGAGGATTAAAAAGGGACCTGAGGGACAGCTATTTCACAGGAAGTGGTTTGTATGTAGAATGCCAGAGCAAGTAATGGATCTGGGTACAGTCACAACATTTAAAAGCATTTGGACAGGTAACATGAATAGGAAACGTTCAGAGGGATATGGGCCAAATGCAAACAAGTTTAGTTTAGGACTAAACAAGGACTAGTTTAATTTGGGAATCTCAGTTGGTATGGATGAGTTGGGCCAAGCGGCCTGTTTCCATGCTGTATGAATCTACGATGCTCCTCATAACTCAAACCCTCCAGTCCCTTATGACTTTCCAAAAAATAGGTGTGTGTGTGTAGGGGTGCATGTAAACATGTGTGTGTAATGTTTTATTGTCACTTGTACTCTACAATGAACAACACAGAAAATACAGTGAAAAGTTAACTATCACCAAAATCTAGTGCCATTCAAATGCTTCAAGAATAAGAGGATAAAGCTGAGCCAGCCAACCAACTAAATCTGTGCCCGACCCACCAACATCAGAGTCACCACTCTCCAGGCACCATATCTTAGTCGCTGTGCCCACCATGCCCCTGATGCCAGGTGCCATGCTAGACCCATGCTTGCGCTGCATCCAAGAACCCCCAGCTCCACTGCCCCTGTGCCAACAACAATGAGACTTCAGCTCTCGGCCTATCATAACCAGGAGCTGCCACCACCATGCTGATAACCAGGTGTGCCTGTTCCAGGCCTACCACAACCAGGAGTCCTTGGTCCCTGCTGAAGCCACTGCCACACCAATACCTGGAGTCACCGCTCCCCTCCACCACCATCGACAGGAAGAAGATACAAAGAAGGAAGCCGAAAAGATGGGAAGGAAGAGAGAAAGCAGCCACCTGGAGCAGAAGGGCCCAGGAGCCTGAACACTGCCTACCTTTCTAGCACCACCATTCTATGTATCCTTGCTCATCAGAGATAAACAGGAAGCTCACAAATTGCCATTGATAGAATTACAAATATCTCTGACCTGTATGCTAACTTTATTTGAAACAATTACTGAACCAGACAGTGCAGTTATTGCCAAGATTATAAAACATCATTACATCTAAATCATATTTTACTTTTATCCTCCAGTGTCTCATGTTTAGCAAGTGTTGCAAAGCATCCATGAGGATGATTCTTCAGAGGACCTCATTTCTCCAGAGGATGCACCATCATAGGATATATAGCACCGGATTACTCAGATCCTTAGTTGGGTTTTCATGTAGTGATTTATATCTCACCGATTGGAATAAGCTGATCTTGATGGCTGGCAAGGACAACTGTTGACAGTCTGCTTTGAGGCATAATTCACACTACCCTGTGCTAAGTTGGACAGATGTTGAAACCTAGGCACTATTGTTAAGAAGGAGAATGCTAAAAAGAAAGTGTCAGCACCTTGGTCGAGTACTGAGAGATGTGCAAAAGACACTCTTCACAACAATGGAGCGGATGAAAGTGATCACTTTGATTGTTGATAAATGGAATTGAGAAACTGTCAGCAATGGAGGGAATAGCCAGTTCCATGCAGGTTAAAGCTGAACTGCCAAATGAATCCACGCAGGCCAGAATTGCAGCCATGTTAGGTTGAATGAAAATTTGGCTGCTGCCTTAAAACTAGACCTTAACATATCTAAGCCTTATAATGTGCTATTGATTGCTGTCAAACTGTTCTACAATAGGGTGATGTGCTCATGGTTCAGTGATAGATGACAGAAAAAAGGGGCATGAAGGTAGAAGCTTCACTCCCATTTGTCTCCTGTATTCCAACCTCCACCTCCTCCAACAACCAATATAAAATATATAATCTCACTTCTCAGTGTTGAATTTCCTCCTGCGCAATTGCAGAATAAGTTTTCTCAGCAGTTCAAAAACATCAGAGCAGTCAAGCCAGCAATCATTCTACCTGAAGCCACATGAGATGCTTCATTTGTGTAAGAAACAAAAATTCAAATACATCAAGAGTATGTATAAGGATGATAATAAGATACTACATTGTTAAGATTCCTTTCTAATAATGTCACGTAATGGTTATTTATTAATTACCCTTCCATGCCTTCCTTCTAGTGTTTTGAATGCCAATATCCCCTTTCACTTGTTTCATGAATGCCAATGCATAATGAATTTAATTGCATGAGCCCATTGACTGGTTGAATGACAGGAGGACTCGAGGTGAGGTCATTGATCTAGTGGTTAGAGTTGATTGCAAGATTTCATTTCTTACATTTTACACCTAGGTGAAACTGCCCAGAACATAACAAATCATTATTATTCTGGGTACTCTCAATGGTGTGTACTCCAAGCACTTGAAGCCCTTGTTAAACATTCCACTGGATTTTTCTGTGACACAAGATGGACATGAAGGTCTCATTGTAGCACATCTGCACTCCACTGCAAGATTTCTCAATGTGTTCATGCCACATTTGAAGAGACATTTCCAGTCTCTCTTAAAAGGCATCCCTTAAATCTGTTCTATAGAGATAAAACATTTGGAATGTTAGACTGATGCAATATGAATCCATCATGATCTCTCCCAGCGAATTTGGAACACACTTGGAAACCCATTTCTGTGGTTGTACACTAGCTGTGCAATGTGTAATTGATGGCACCAGTGACTGGATGGAATACAGCTCGAGAGTCAGATCCACCTGCAAGCTTTTTTTGGCTATCGCCAGCAAAGGGTGGGTGAGGGGGATGGGGGTTAAGGTTTATGGGATTTTCAGCTCCGGCAAATTATTCATTCACCAACTGCCAATGTGTGTATATAGGGTACAGTGAGATCCTCAGGATGTCCCTGGTAGCAGTCTGGACAAAATCACAGGCAAAAAAAAAATTAGGTCAGTCGTAACCTTCACAGCTACTGGTGGTTTGTCTCTAACAGATAAAGCAGGCAGCAGATCTTCCTTTGGGATCACCCAACATGACAAGCAAAGCCTGTGGAAGTATGGCTGTTCCAAGAGTTCAAATAAACTGAACATCTGTGTTTAAAGATTGACTTCAGTCCCTCTCCTATTGCTTTGGAGAGTGTCAGGTGGCTTATCTTAAAATTCCTAATTTCTAATCAGTTCTTCTAACAGTAGGCAGAATTTCATTCTGACAGATCTGCACACAGCAAGGAGGTCATCAGTGAGTCAAGAATCATCAACATCTCAGAGGTTACCATTTATCAGAAATGTAAGAGGACCAACCGAATACTGTGGTTTTAAGAGCAGGCCAGAAGCTGGGAATCCAGTAGCAAGTTACTTGTGTTCTGATTTTTCCAGTACATGTATGTCTACCTCCTACAACACTCAAGCCAAGAAAGTGACAGAATATTCCCTGCATGCCTGAATAAGTGCTGCACAGACAGTACTCAGAAAGCCTGTCACTATTCAGGATGAAGCAGCCAGCTTGAACTGTACCTCATGCATCACCTTAAACATTCATTCCCTCCATCACTGGCTCACTATGGATGCAATGTGCAGTATTTACAAGAAACAACTCACCATATTCCTTCAACAGCACCTCCCTATACTGCAACCTCTATTACCTAGAATGATAGGTAGTAGATGCATGAGAACAGCACTACTTCTCTTCTCAAAACCATATGTTATCCTGAATACCCACAAACCCTTTTTGAAAAATACAACATACTCATCAACTTGCAGAACCCTTTTGCCTAAGACCATCCAAATTGGAGAACAAACATCACAAAGGAGTCAACTATTTCAAGTGTTTCCTACAGGCTTAGATGAAGGCCTGGTGTAAATGTCAGAAGGAGCATACTTAAACTTGGTGATCCAAGCCACCAGTAAAACTCACATGCCTCTTCTGTGGTGGGTCCAGTATTCAACTAATTGGGACCCACAATGTTGGAGAGGAAGAAAATCATCTTCAATTCCAAGGGACTGCCTAAGAAGAATCTGCCCTGGAATTGTGTTTCTGTTCTTTCACTGTCACCAGGTCAAATTACTAGAACTCAGTCCCTATTGAGCGAACGTGTACTGTCATAGTTAAATCATCTCAAGGGCAATTAGGGACAGAAAGTAAATACTTGTCAGCAACGCTCAAAACATTTGAAAGTTAAAAATTTCAGACTTTGCCATGATGGTACTTTAATATCGTCAGGTATTAGCATCCTGCTTCTGGTTTCCCCAGAGACGGCAGACAAAACAACATGATGAAATGTAAATGGAAGGATTTCACACTAAAGGGACCCATTTAAACTTAGGTTAAACTGTTCATTTATTTATATTGTTGCAACAACAAGAATGGAAGAGAATGCAGGGATGCTGTGAACACCTCTTTGATGTTTACTGAGGTCTTGCTGCAGAATCTGAGTAACTGAAATTTGTGTTGATCAATAATGAGAAGAGGCAGCCTCTCACTCAAAGCAGACATGATGGAAGTGGCCAAGGAAGTGAGTAACTGGTGCAAGAGATGCGAGAGGCATACATCTTTCAGGTGCCACCTTCCTCATTCTGAATTTCCCCACATTCACCTGATGAAGAGGCAATGCTCCTCAAATAAGCCTGTTAGACTATAACCTGGTGTCATGTGACTTCTGACATTCATCTGCACAGCAGTCCTCAGAATAATATATCTTGCAACTGCACTCATTCTTCTTTTCAGATCTTTCCACATCTAAATAGTCAACACTCATTGTCATCTGTGTGTCATCTCCTACCCATATCTCGGTCACCAGTGACAAAATAAAATTCTCTCACCAACATTGTCCACTTCTCACAGTCACAACTCTCTGTTTTCCCTCCTTACTGGATAAAATATCACAGAACTCCAAGGAAGATATAGAAGAGTAGGTGTGGGGTAATCATCAAGCTTTGTACCAGGAGGTTGCAGATGTCAGCAATGACTTAGCATGAAGAACTGAATCTCCTGAGGCACTAGTGCACAATGTTGAGTGAGGAAATCTTTTGTTTGTAGACACTGAATTGTGGGCTTCACCTCCTTGGAGTTGGCTCTTTATACCTATCCCTTTTGCCCTGTGGAACAGATTGTGAAAGAGGAGCTAAAGTGCTGTTGCTCCTGCTGCTTTTGATCTTGCTGCATTACTTATCCTTCATCAGAGGACCTAAGTAGAGCTGATTAGGTTCCGACCATACCAGCAGAGAAGTGCAGATTGAGATGAGCGAAGTCAAAGACAGATGAAATGACTTCAAAGTAGTTGGAAATCACCTGATAAGCTGTTATTGCATATTGTCAGAAAAGTGCTGTGAACATCCACTTTATCCATGGGTGCAGCTATTCAGTTTCCCTGTTTGAAGGCACAGGCTATCAATTTTACTGAAGAAGCCACATGCCACCATGTTTTTGGGCTAGTTGACATCAAGATGCTCTAACCTGCTTATGGAACCTGTACACTGATTGTTAAAGACAGAACGTTGGTTAAATCCTGAGTTAATTGTTTCTTTAGTTATTTTAATTACTTATTGACAGTTCTACAGGTGAATCTTGCACACCTGCAAATGCACCTGGAAAAGACTTTGAAGTTACAGGATAATGTTGGATTTCTGAGCAAATACCGTGTTTCAGGACATCATAACCACATCTGTATCTAAGCCCACTTCTCCAAGAGAGTTAAATTTCTGTCCACTATTAATGTAGTTTATGGGCAAAGGCAAAATTTTATGGTTGGGTATTTAACAATGGTAATGCCATTGAATGTCAAGAGATGTTAAATTCTTGTTGGAGATGATCATTCCCTGGCATTTTGATCCAAATGTTACCTGGCGTTAACACCAGCCTGAATCTCATCCAAGTTTTGCTGCATGTGGCCATGGACTGTTTCATTATCTGTGTGGCAACAAAAGGAAATAAACACTTTGCAATCATTAATGAACATCCCCACTATCTCCCTCATGAGGGCAGGGAGGCCATTTCTGAAGATGGTTTAGACCTAGGACATTCCCCTGAGGAACCCATGCAGAAATATCCTGAGACTGAGATGATTGAATTTTGACAACCAGAACCATCTTCCTTTTTGTTAGATATAAGTCAACCAGTAATAACCTTTTGCTCAAGGGCAGTCAGTCTGTGTTCAACTCTTTTGTCCATGTTTGGACTAAGGCTGTAATGAAGTTGGAAACCCAGTAGTGCTAATTGTCCAGATTGTATTTGTTCTGTTCTTTTGTGAATATGACACTCTTAGTGGTTTTCAACAAACAATTTTGTGTTGAAGTTGTACCTGACAACTTAACCAGGGAGTGCCCTGGTTCTAAAGCACAAGGCTTTAGCCCTAGATCTAAGATATTCTTAGTGGTGAAGCTTTTACTGCTTCCACTATATTCAACTTTTCTTGATAGCTGGTTGAATAAATTGAATTGGCTGAAGACTGGCATTTGTGAAGCTGGAGGCCTCTGGAGGTCGAGATGGATTATTTACTTTACACTTTTGGCTGGTGATGGTTGCAAACACTGCAGCTTTGTCTTTTGCACTTACATGCTGGGCTTCACCATCATTGAGACCGGGAATGGTCAAGAACAGTTTTCCTCCAGTTTGATGTTTAATTGTCCACCACTATTAATGATTGGATGTGATTCTACCCTTGGTCTGTTTTCACCCAGTGCTGTATTTGAGGAATGGATTTAATCAGTTTTATACGTTGCTATAGTTAGGGGTGCTTGCATAGTAATTTAACAACTTTATGTAGATGTGGAGACTGGATGCATATTTATATTTATGCACCCAGGATGACCAAAGGTCATCATACGTACTTGTCCCACCTACAGTAGGAGAGGCAAGAAACAGATCTACTGCAAGCTCAGAAGTCCTTGAAAAAAAAATGTCTCCAACATCCTTCTGAGGCAATAGGCAAGCCCTTACCTCTTTTTTATTACCTAGGAGTCATATTGAGGAAGTACCTTCTAAATTATGTGATAACTTTGGTATCACATGCCATCTTAAGGTTCTGTCGGGAATAAATTTTGATCCTTTCTTTTGGTGCCTTGCTCCAGCCATTGATCAGCCTGTGAGAAAAGTAAAGCTAACCTCGTTCTGCCCAAAAACATAAGGCTATAGACAGAGAGTAGAAGTAGGCCATTGAGCCTATTGAATCTGTTTTACCATTCAATGAATTAGTGGCTGATCTGATAATCATCAATTTCACTTTCCTGCCTTTTCCTTATGACTCTCCATTCTCTTACTGCTTAAAAATCTGTCCATCTTGGTCTGGAATATACTTAACAACTCAACCTTAGCAGCACTATGTGGGGAAAAATTTCACGGATTCACTACCCTATGAAAGAAGAAATTCCTCCTCATCCCTGTTTTAAATGTGTGACCCTTTATTCTGAGATTATATCCTCTGTCCTGGACTCTCCAACAAGGGGAAACAAATTCTGCACATCTTTTCTATCGAGTCACCTATGAATCATGTATGTTTTGATAAGGTTGCCTCTCATTCCTGCCCAACCTACTCAACCTCCCCTCCTTAGATAATCCATCAATGCTCAAGAACAGCCTAGTGAACTTCCTTTGGCCTGCCTCCAATGCCAGTATATCTTTCCGTAGATAAGGAGCCCAAAACCGTTCACAACTGTGGTCTGACTAGTGATAACACAGTGTGGAGCTGGAGAAGATCAACGGGCCAGGCAGCATCAGAGGAGCAGGAAAGTTGATGTTTTGGGTTGGGACCCTTTCTAAAGAAGTGTCCCGACCCAAAACGTCAACTTTCCTGCTCCTCTGATGCTGCCTGACCAGCTGTGCTCCTCCACCTCCACACTGTGTTATCTCTGACCCCAGCATTGGCAGCTTTTACTATCTCTGATGTGGTCTGATTAGTGCTTTTTATAAGCAAAACTTCTCTACTTTTATATGCTATTCCCTCTGCAACATCCCAGTTACCTTCCTTATTACCTGCTGAACTTGGGTGCTAGCTTTTTGTGACTCCTGCAAAAGGACTCCCACAGCCCTCTGTAGTTTTCTGCGGTGTTTCTCCATTAAATAATATTAATGTCCTCTATCCTTCCTGCCAACAAGCATAACATTGCACATTTTCCCACATTATATGCCATCTGCCAGATTTTTACACACTCGGTTAACCTGTATACATCCCTCTGCCGACTCTTTGTGTCATGCTTCCACCTATTTACATGTCATCAACAATAATACATTCAGTTTCCTCATCCAAGTCATAAACATATGTTTATAAACATTGTAGCACCGGCACCGATCCCTATGACACTCTACTAGTTACAGATTGCCACCTATAAAATGCTCCCCTTATCCTAACCCTCTTCTTCTATTAGTTAGTCATTCCTCTATCCATGCTAATATCTTGCATCCAACATGATAGAGTCATGTTAAGCAGCCTAATGTGTGATACCTTATCAAGTACTTGCTGAGATTGTATCCTCTGTCCTAGGCTCCCCAACATCTTTTGTCTTCACTGCTTCACATTTATCTATCTTGTTTGTTCCCTCCTCAAAGTATTCCAGTAAATTTGTCCAGTAAATTGCTCTTTAAGTCATACTGACTCTGTTTGATCATTTATGTATTCCTAAATGCTCTGCCATTACACCTTTTACAACGGACTCTGACATCTTCCCAATAACAGATGTTAAGGTAACTGGTCTATACTTGCCTGATTTTTGTCTTTTTTCTTATTGAAATAAAGGTGTTACATTGGCAGTTTTCTAACCCTATTGAACTTTTCCCAAATATGTAGTGTTGTAGAATTTTTACAGTGTGACAAAAGGCCCTTCAGCCCTACATATTTGTACTGGTCATCAAGCATTTATCTTCTAATCTCATTTTCCAGCATTTGGCCCATAGTCTTGTCTGCCAGCATCAAACACCTTCCATTTTTGGGTGATATTCAAGCCTTTTGTAGTCTTAACTATGAGGTTAAAATCTCCCCCTACTTTCCAGTTATCTATCTGGGCCTGTTTTCGTGAAGATTTTTCCATTTTTCTGCAGGCTGTTAACATATAGTTTGAGCCTAGTGCCTTGTGGAGTGCGACATTTACCATCATATGAAATGTTTGCTACAGTCTCGAAAGATGAACATGGAACTGGCACTGCCAAAGTTCAGGCTGGCTCTGCCTTACTGGCTAAAGGAGGTATCTGCTATATAGGAGAACTTTTTTCATACAGAAAAGACAAACTTGATTTACTACAGACAGGTATGCTCCACACTTCATTACCATCAGCATTAGGTAGTTGGTATTTAATGGAATTTTGCATTGAAACTGTGTCTTGTGTATGTATTAGTTTTAGAGACTAGGAGTACCACAGTGTTTATTTCTGGGAAAAAGTTTGGAGAAGATGTTGATCAACAGATGTCCTTTCCGATCCAGTGCAACTTCTGGGCTTTGGCTGATGCTGAAAGTCACCTAAGGAAAGCCATGCAACAAGAAGATGCTGTAATTGGTTCAATGGTAAGGAAAAAAGCCAGGCAGTATCTTAGATAACAAGGTGTAGAGCTAGATGAACACAGCAAGTGAAGCAGCATCATAGGAGCAGGAGAGCTGATTGGAGAAGGGGCTAGGCCTGAAATGTCAGCTTTCCTGGTCCTCTGATGCTGCTTGGCCTGCTGTGTTCATCCAGCACTACACCTTGTTATCTCAGATTCTCCAGCATCTGCAGTTCCTACTATGTCCCAGGCAGTATCTTATTCTGTTCAAGGATAACGTATATCATAGGTGTCTGATATTGATTTAAATTTGGTTCTTATTAAATACAAGTTGAAATCAGTAGTTAGCACTTTAAATTAAAAACTTGACACAAGTTAAAATTATTTTCTTTTGCATAAATGCTGCAGCCAAACTAAAAGTGGGAAGTAATCTTGCAGTCTTCTGCCAGTATTTGCTTTAAACGTTGATGATGTATTTTAGCGTAGCCCAGCCTGAAATAATGAGAGAACTTTTAGTCCCCAGAAATGGATGCGTTTGTGGCAAGTGAAATGTAAAATTAACTTTAATATCAAATCCAGCTCCTAACTCACCAGGTTTAAATGGAGGTGGATAGGATGTGGTGGGTTGTGACAGAATCGGTTTCCTCTTAGAAATGAATAGTCAATAAAGTTTTTAATTGAGGTGGCATCTTTCCATTTTAAAAGGCTTTCTTTTACCCATTTTTGCTAGGTTTCCAGGGAATCAGTGTATATAAAAGGGAAGTTGGGTTGGATCCATGAAGTTTTCCTTAAATGAATTGAAAGCACTTCTGTGGGCCAGGAGGAGCAAGAATATTTTCTTCAGCTCCAGCAAACTTACCACCCATTAGTCCATCACAATCACTGATCCCATTGCCAGCTATACGCTCTCATACTGCTCAATCATTCACATCTCCATATATGCTTCTCTCTCCATGATCTCTCCTGTCTGCTTCATGGCTGTAGCCCATTCTGCAGGCTTTTCTAGTTTGTTGGAATCCAGACTGTTCTTAAAAAAGTGCTTTTTTTCTAATCAAGTGGTTCAGAAATGTTATTGCACACTTTTGGAACAGGTGGGACTTGAACCTGGACCACCTGGCTCAAAGATAGGTCTCCTATCATTGCACCACAAAACCTCTTAAATCTTTTGTGATAATTCCAGGAATAACAGGGCCTGATTTTAAATGTGCTATGTTAGTGCAAACATCTGGAGCAGGTGGGACTTGAACCCAAGGACTTCAGGCCCAGAGATGGCAACAGTACTACTGTGCCACAGGGGCAGTTCTTTCCCACCCTGGAATCATCAAGAACTGACAGATTCCAGTTTCATCTTCTCCCATGCATACGTAGCAAAGACATGAATTGAAAACTATACAATTCCCTTTACAGGCAATTTGGGGCCCCATGATGTCATCAACAGTAGATTGCAATGTTTACTCAGTGACCAGAATGAGAAGTAGTATTGAGTATCCTACTGGATCAACCCAACAACAAAGCAAACTACAGCCCAAAGAAGGCTAAGCTTAAAAATGTTTTTCTTTCCTTGGTGGGGTGTGGAGGGATGGTTGGGGGAGAGAACCAGAAAAAACAGGAGTATATTTGATAGTCTCTTGTGGAGAAGATTATCAGTAAAAATGAATATCCACAGAATTGGAGGTGATCTTATGGCATGTGCTGAAATAGGTTGAGAGATTGGAGACAGACAGTAAGTAATATGCGCAGGTATCCATTGCGCACCATGTTAGTGACCTCCTCAAAAAGAAGATACGTGAGTCTGACATGACTCACCCTTCACAAATCTATTTACGATGCTTTCTAATCTCGTATTATTCAAATATGTTGCCCCCTGTCAAAGTCATACCATGCTAGGCATACTGATTCCTCAAGTCAATATCAATTTCAAAGTTCACCTTTCTTCCATGATTATACTGTTCAATGTTAACAAGATTAAGGTTTGAAAGTGATGATTTTGAATAAGCCCAGGTTTTCATAACTTTGGGGCTTAGAATCTTCATATGAGGGAAAAAAACATGATTCGTACTGGGATAAAACACTGAGGAGGAATCCGAAAGTCATTTTAGCAGCGTAAAGTAAGTAATAGTTACTGTATCAGTATCATTAGTTCAAATCCTCACTATAGCTAATATCATGTTAAGAATACTTGCACCTATGTTAATTTTATTTTTAAATGGAAAATTGTTTTGCATGGCCACTTCGGAAACTTATCAGATTTTTGTGTCCAGACTACAAATCAATTATTAATTAATATTTGTGTCAAGTTAAATCCTTCCAAGGGTTGTTTAAAGCAAAATGGGGGGGTGATTTTCAGTTTGAACATATATTGAGTGTGTGAAGTATTATATGAGTTCTAATTAACCTGTATGGAGGTGTTAGTACACACTTATAAAGTAGGTGGGATTTGATCCACCCCTTCTAGCTGAGAGGCCACTGCACCACAAAAGACCTTTTTGTCAAGTGTGCATATATTTCCTAATCAACCCTTTTAGAAATCTTGTGACATACCTCTGGAGCATGTGGAACCTGAACCCAGGTTTCCTGGCTGAGAGATAGGAACACTACCACTGCACCTCAGGAGTCCTTTGTGTATGACAATGCGTATTTACATTAACTGAGCTGTCATTCTTCCTGTTAGTAGTTCACTGGAGTAGAGGATAAAGCTCCAGCACGTCATCGATGTGAAGGTGCAGCTGCATCTTAACTGGGATGAATCATAGAGTAAAATCTCTACAGTATGGAAGCAGGCCATTCAGCCCAACAAGCCCACACAAATCTCCGAAGAACATCCCATCCAGAATTAGCCCCCTAACCTATCCCTGTAACTGTGTATTTCCATGGTTAACCCACTTAACCTGCACATCCCTGGACACTGTGGGCAGTTTAGCATGGCCAATCCCCCTAACCTGCACATCTTTGGACTGTGGGAGGAAACCGGAGTATCCAGAGAAAACCCTCACAGACATGGGGATAATGTGCAAACTCCACACAGAATGTCACCTGAGGCTGGAATTGATCTGTTCTGGTGCTGTGAGCAGTGCTAACCTCTGAGCTACTGTACCAAAATACTTGAAGTACTCTGAGCATAGCGGGGGAGCATAGCGCTTTTAGAGAGAAAGATGTCAAACCTTTTAAGCCTTGAAGCTCACAGATGACAGGTATAGTATAATAGCAAATAAGCAATCAGTTTTTATTGTTTGAATCCCAACTGCTTTTTGTGAATGCACAGCATAACTGGGTCTGAACATGGAATGCCATACTGGTTAAGTTGGAAGCAGTAAATCAGCAAGCAGAGATGAAATTTGTTCATGAATCATTACTGTGGCATCTGATTTCAATTAAAATATATTCATGAGGTTTCTATGCGATGCTTCAACTACTTACATGAAACCTACCCAATGACTAAAATGAGCTGGACCCATACAGTAAATTGGTGTTGAAACATAGCCTTTTATTTGGTTCTGCTACTATTGTTTTAAGGTGCAAATGAGATAGGAACCCAAAAGATGCCCAGTTTTAATTTATACATTTTTTTCTTTTTAAAACTTGTTGATTTTTTGTTGTTTCTTTAACTTAGGACATCAGCTCAGTCCCAGTTAATCTGGTCGATGGTTTTGGTCTGTTGATTTACTGTGGTGAATCATCCAACCACCATTCCCCTGTGCATCTAATACAGCATGTACTGAGTGAAGCAATGAATCCAAGCAAGCCTCTTTATCCAGCACTGCAGAAATTTACAACACAAGAATATCAAAAGGTAAAAATAAGAAATTGGTCTAGTTGCTAATCCATGAACCAAAAGAAAACCTTATTACAACAGTGTTGACTGTAATAGTGTTGACTAAATAAGAATTAATACTTATTTTTATTTTAGGACCTTCACTGTCAAATTGTGTAAATGCTGAAATGACCATAAATATAAGATTAAAGTATATCTACATATGGTACCTGCCTAACTAACACCCAAATTAATGTATGGTTTTGTTGTAAACACATTTCACAAATGATTGAAATATTTACTTTCATTCTTGTCATAGTAATTTTCTTTGCAATTCATCTGTGACCAAAGTGGTGTAATTTTAATTTATTCTTAAATGGTTGATTGTCACCCGAAATAAGGACCATGGCAGTTAATTAACCGTGCCACCGACCCAAAGCTGGTGTTGGAATGCGTGAACTACCATGTAAATGACTCATTTGAAAGTTGCTGTTGAGCTGTCAGCACCAAAGAAACACTGCATTACAGCGTGCCAGTTGTCAGAGGTGGAAATGGATTTGGCTTGTGGAGGGAGGACATACGGAGAAGAAAGGAGAACTAAATCTGGATGATGGACCTATAGAAACCTGTAAGATTTTTTCTGAGGTCAAGAAGAGCTTTCCAGTGCTTCTCCTATGCCCACAGAAAATTCTTCTAAAATAATTCTTGTGCCCTTTTCATCAAACAGCTATCAATGGTTCATTGAAGGATCTTAGATCAGGCTGCTCAGGTGAATCAGACACTAAAATGCTGCTCCAAATTGTACTGTTGTAAAGCCACTCCTGTTTTTATTGTCAATTAATGCATATATTTGCAAGTGCAGGAAGATTGATTATTATTATATGTCTGGTCAAACGACTAGTTTTATGATAAAGAGTATATATTTGAGAAAATAGTATGAATTTCAAAAATACACGAGCAGTGCCATAACATCATGGTCATGCAGTGATTAAGAAGATTGATAAGCACGGCTTTTTTTTCATTTGCGGATGCAGAGTAAAATCCTTTTGTCAATCATTTGTGTGCACTCTGACTCATTAAGGAGAAACCAGTTGCTGTTTGGTGGCAGTTTGATGCTGCAAGAGTTAAACTCTTGTAACAAAAGGTTGTAAAATTTGAGCAACTATTTTAAATCGAAAAGAACTATTGATAATTAAAGATAAAATCAGAGGCCCTTGATCAACTTTGAAAAACTGCCAGACAACATGAGTAGATTCCTGGCGTAAGCATTAAGTTTTTATAAATATAAGGGTGAGCTGTAAAACACATATCAAGTGTTAAAAATACATTTCAACACCTTTGGATTCCAAGCAACAATGCAAAGGTTGATTTTAATTGTGTTTAATTTTTAAACACATTTATTGAGAACAAAATCATATCAGTTTAAGAGCCCTCCTCTAAGGACATGGTGATAATCAGATTAAGAATGAAAATCAGCTGTACAGAGCACAAATTAATGACTAATTCCTATAAAAATGGCAATGCCTTTGCGTTCATTACAGTTTATAAATTAGTTTCTCTAGCTTCGATCTTAGTTCTTCATGTATGTCCATTTTCTGAATGTGAAGGATTTAGACATTTTACTTGCTGGTCTAAAATAAAATGTGATTCACCTGGAGGAACGGGTTTCAATTCTGAAATTGTTTTAAATGTCATAAGTTCTTTGGTTAATACACATTTACTAAATTTGCAGTTTTACTTAATAAATTGAAAAATAGTTGAGTAAATGTGTATTTAGGAATTAAGTAAGATATATTCTTCTGGAGTGCTTCTGATCAGTCTGTGACTGTATGTCTCCTGATTTAAAACACATCTTGATCAGCTGCTAGCATTTGCCAGAAACCAGCAGGCTGAACTTACTTCCGAGGCCGAGAGGCTCATACAAGGGTATTACACTGCAAGCCGGAGAGTCCGAACTGATCCTGTCCATGGATCTAAAATTTCCCCCACTGCACTGAAGGCATTGTAAGTTATTTTTATGAAAATTCATCACTGAGTAATATTTTGTGAATAAAATATATGGTCTTATTGATTGAGGGAGAACAATTGTAGCATCAGCTGAATGTTGGAGCAGTTTTGTAACCAATCTCAGCTAAAATAGTGAAGTTTGTTCAAAGCAAATGTAATTATTGAAAAAATCCAATTGAGACTCTAATAGAGTTAGTTCTAATGTTCTTAGCCCCCTTTATATCCTATGAGATAGCCTACATTTCAATGAGAGGATATGTTAACTGTTTACCTATTTCTTTTGGACTACTGCAAAAAAACAACAAATGTGAAAAACACTATTTGTTAATATTCCAGCATCCCTTGTGTTTCAAAGTATGCTAAACACAGTGAAGGCATGAAATAATTAGTCATAAAACTCATATTTTAAAATAACAATGTTTCCTAATACCACAGAACCAGAAAGATAATGGATATTTGTGCATTTCTAATTTGAAGTTATAGGATACATTATATTGGAGTAGAGTAGAGAGATATTTACTCAATATCCACGTGGACCTGATCTGGAATTGCCAGATACTGAAAAGATTTACTTTATTTCCCACATCCCATGTTTGATGAATACAAAACAACAGTTCACTCAGTAGGGAATTTGGGAAACATTTTTTTGAAAAAAGGCATCAGTGACCTGATTCCAGGATTCCCTGCACATTCCCGGGATTTTGAGTTTTAGAACATAGAACATAGAACAGTACAGCACAGAACAGGCCCTTCAGCCCACAATGTTGTGCCGACCATTGATCCTCATGTATGCACCCTCAAATTTCTGTGACCATATGCATGTCCAGCAGTCTCTTAAATGACCCCAATGACCTTGCTTCCACAACTGCTGCTGGCAACGCATTCCATGCTCTCACAACTCTCAGTGTAAAGAACCCGCCTCTGACGTCCCCTCTATACTTTCCTCCAACCAGCTTAAAACTATGACCCCTCGTGCTAGCCATTTCTGCCCTGGGAAATAGTCTCTGGCTATCAACTCTATCTATGCCTCTCATTATCTTGTATACCTCAATTAGGTCCCCTCTCCTCCTCCTTTTCTCCAATGAAAAGAGACCGAGCTCAGTCAACCTCTCTTCATAAGATAAGCCCTCCAGTCCAGGCAGCATCCTGGTAAACCTCCTCTGAACCCTCTCCAAAGCATCCACATCTTTCCTATAATAGGGCGACCAGAACTGGATGCAGTATTCCAAGTGCGGTCTAACTAAAGTTTTATAGAGCTGCAACAAGATCTCACGACTCTTAAACTCAATCCCCCTTTTAATGAAAGCCAAAACACCATATGCTTTCTTAACAACCCTGTCCACCTGGGTGGCCATTTTAAGGGATCTATGTATCTGCCCACCAAGATCCCTCTGTTCCTCCACACTGCCAAGAATCCTATCCTTAATCCTGTACTCAGCTTTCAAATTCGACCTTCCAAAATGCATCACCTCGCATTTATCCAGGTTGAACACCATCTGCCACCTCTCAGCCCATCTCTGCATCCTGTCAATGTCCCGCTGCAGCCTATAACAGCCCTCTATACTGTCAACGACACCTCCAACCTTCGTGTCATCTGCAAACTTGCTGACCCATCCTTCAATCCCCTCATCCAAGTCATTAATAAAAATTACAAACAGTACAGGCCCAAGGACAGAACATCAGGAACCCAGGTTTGATTCCACCCTGACGTGACTATCTGTGTGAAGTTTGCACATTCTCCCCGTGTCTGCATGGGTTTCCTTCAGGTGTCTGGTTTCTGCCCGCAGTCCAAAAATGTGCAAGCTGGGTGGATTGGCCATACTAAATTGCCAGAATGTGTCAGAGATGTGTAGATTAGGTGGATTATAGGGGGGTGGGTCTGGGTGGGATGCTCTGAGTGTTAGTGTGGACTTGATGGCTCAAAGGGCCTGTTCCCACACTGTAGGGATACTATGATCTAGCACCCACATGTAGGTGATAGAAATTGCTCCTCTGAAGCCAGTATCTCCTGAAGTGGGCACATTGACCATTTTCCAGAGTCTCTTTACCAGCCTCCAGGATGAAAATCTGGTTCTTTACATGCACACATTCATTCTCAACAACTACAGGCAGCAAATGAGACAAACCTGATCTTAATAATCTATTCAAATTTTAAGTTATAATTGTTATGGGAATATTGGAGTAAGATCAGGCCTTTCAGTCTCTTAGGCCTGCTCCATCCTCTAGATCGTGGCTGATCATCTTCCTCAATGTCATATTCCTGTACTATTCCCATATCCTATAGCGTAATTAGTAACTAGAAATCTATCAATATCTGCCTTGAATTTACTTAATGACTGAGCTTCCACTACTCCCTGAGGTAAAGAATTCCAGTGATTGAAGTGAATGAAGAAGCTCATCCACAAATCAGTCTGAAATGGCTTGCCTTTTATTCTGAAACTACGCCCCCGTTCCAGAACCCCACAGTCGGGGGAAACATCCCTTCTGCATATTCATTTTATTATATTAGTTATATTGTATATTGCATCTATGTTCTGCATAGGTGCAAAATAATAACTGAAAATGTGTAATTTGATTATAAGTTAAATATTTAAGGTTTTGTCTTACAGTTTAACTCTCCTAGAAATCATTTGATTAGGTAATTGTCTTCTCTTTTAAAAGTATGTATAAAATGTTTTCAAATTATATATAGTTCAAAGCTATATATAATGTGAAACATGATTTGTTATTGGAATTGAATTGCATAGAAGCATGTAGAGTTTCACAGCTTATCCTTTTTCATTAGAGCAACAGTTAAAGCATTTATGTTTTAGACTTCTGAATATTTTTCTAATTCACAGAATGTCATTGTCTGAAACACATGCCAAACTCAGCCTGAGAAACAAAGTGCTGGAACAGGATGCTGTCATTGCAGTTTTGCTGTATGAAATGTCCATCACTGCAAGGCATGGTAATGATAGTTGCATGTCTTAAAGCAAAAGTGTAAATTCCAGATTGTGATTGCAAACAAAGGATGCATTTTCAACAAAAACAGAAACTGCTGGAATATGCCAGCATAGAATCCCTATGGTGTTGAAGAAAGCTATTCGGCCCATTGAGTCCACACCAACCCACTGAAAAGCATCCCACCCAGACACAGCCCCCGACTGTATCCCTGTAACCCTGCATTTCCCATGGTTAATCCACCTAGCCTGCTCATCACTGCACACTATGGTCAATTTAGCATTGCCAGTCCATATAACCTGCATATCTTTGGACTGTGGATGGAAACCCCAGCAGACATGGGAAGAATGTGCAAACTCAACACAGAAAGTCACTCAAGGGTTGAATTGAACCCTGGTCCCTTACACTGTGAGGCAGCAGTGAGTGCTAACTACAGAGCCACTATGCCAACCAGAATGTTCTGATAAGAGTCACTGAACCCAAAATGTTAACTCTGATTCCTCCCCACAGTTGCTGCCAGACCTGCTGACATTTTCCAGCAATTTGTGTTTTTGTTTCAAATTTCTACCATCTGGGTTTTTTTTTGTCCAGAATGCATTTAATGTTTAGAAGCCCCATTGTGTACTTTTAGCTTATACAGGATGTAGTGGATAACCATAAATTGAACTAATTTTTATTCATTTCTGTAGGTTCCTCGGTGTTATGTGTGGCTCCCAATGCAGTGTTTCCTTTTGAACTGTGTGATGAGCATAGCTTAAATCAAAGAGATATATATTTGGCACAATTCCATCAACAGCTGTTACAGTTCTGCTATACATATGCTCCTGGGATGTCTGTGCACTTTTCTGAAGAATAACTTAAAACAGATTTATTTGCATTGTAGTCAAACTTTGCCAATTAACACTACCATTTTATTATTGTTACTTCTTAGTAATTGTTTTGTGTGTGTCACTACATATCAAAAATACAAAAGTAGAGCAATAAGTTATTAGTGAAAATACAGATTTATTGAGTATTTCTAATTTAACGTTATGTGAAATGTAGAGTACTAATATTTAATAAATTTATTGTTCAACCACTTTTTATTGAGTTAAAGGACAGAACTCAATGTAGGTAGCTAATCTAATTCTTGGCATTAAATATAATCTTTCACTTGGCATCTATGTGTGATTATTTCTATAATGTATAAAATCACATTAGAAATCAGAAAATTAGAACTGGACACTTGCATGTGTCAAGTGGGTGTTTGATTCGCTTTACTTGAAAGCAGTGTCATATGTGCCAAATTTTGGTTTCCTTAAACTAACTAAGCCTGCATTATATTCTGACAATGTATAGCATTTTATCCAAACTACAAAACACCTAAAATTGTGTCTTAATATGGATAAACGTCCTTTAATGCAAATTTTAATGTATTTGGTGAGATTTATGACTCTCTTTAGGTGTGATTTGGATCCTAGCATAGATATCGGCTGAGTTTCAGTGGCATCAATCCTCTAAGTGGAGTGAGTTAATTTGGGCAGTTGATTCACACTGTTGTGTCTCTACTGGTGCCTAACAATGAAACTCCTCAATCTAGAATGAATCTTCATGTTTTTTGACAGATGCTCTGCATGTGTTTTACACTCTTGGACTTAGAAAATGTTCTCACTGAATTTACGTGTCTTTGTACCTAACCATCCAAACAGTTCAGTTTTAAAACACCTGATCAGCTAGGGTCAATTTTCATTACCCAAACCTGGCACCATCAGCCTGCAAATAGAATCAACAGCCTTAATGCCTCATGTACACTGGTGATCAGGGTATTATTAAGAGTTAGATATCTGGAGAGTCTATTTATTTTGGATGGTAGCCAATTTTGGTACTGAAATTGATGTCCTTTTGATGTAAAGAGGATGATAACTGATGATTTGGATCAGAACTGATCAACGACTGATCATCACATACCAATAAGTGCCAAAGTGATGGAGTCAAAGATGCTTGCCAGAGGTAGGAAATAAATTAATTAGTGGAGCTTGGAGAACCACTTTCCCTCAACGCCCTCAAGAATCTGCAAAAACAAAACTAAGCCAGTACCTCTTCAGGAAGACCCACTCCCCACCTTTTAACACCCACCACCCCCACCTCAACCTCCAACAATAAAAACACCCATGTAGCCAATTCAATATTTACATGCAAAGCCCATTAAGGGCACAGGCAACCATCAAAAGTGCTGGGGAGATAGGGAGAGAGGGAGAGAGGGCAGGGACTAAATCAAAATGGGGTTGGAGATGGAATTAAAGGACTGTATCCCCCGTTGTGCCCAACTCTCTCTAAAACCATTGAGAGCATTAATGGACACCACATGCTCTGTATTGTGCTTTTTTGTAACTCAAC
Source organism: Stegostoma tigrinum (assembly GCF_030684315.1). Classification (NCBI taxonomy): domain Eukaryota; kingdom Metazoa; phylum Chordata; class Chondrichthyes; order Orectolobiformes; family Stegostomatidae; genus Stegostoma; species Stegostoma tigrinum. Next base: position 31,326,344 of record NC_081358.1, on the reverse strand, counting down.
TGTAACTCAAATGACAGCCATTTTCTGGTTCATTTTTCAGGACCAGACTTAGACCAATCAAGGTTAAACCAACTTGGTATAAGCTAAAACAAAACCTGGGAATTAACAATCAGTCAATATCTAACTATTGCATTCTTCAAGACAACATCTTTACCAATCAAGTAAACTTGCCAACCAATCAACTCTGTCTTCTCATACAGTATGAAATACTGTTTATTTTTACATTGCCATGTCTTGCGGATTGCCCTGATGAGAACAAGATGAAAGCGTTAACAAAATGCTATTTTTCAACCGTAGTCACCATTCACAAGATGGAAACATAAAATTTTCACTTTATGTAATTCACTTTTGGTGTAATGGTTATGTATTCTCAGTTTCACAAATACCTCATTCTTTCCCAGGCCATTATGCTTAAGTAAGAAATAATAGATTTTTTTCAAGAAAAATATTTTGTTTGATGAATTGCATTCATTAATATGATAGGTCTTGTTATGGTTGCTTGTCTTGAGAATTGATTGGGCTTGTTTTATTTGGAATCACGTTACTTGAAGTAAAGTCAGCATGGAAATTATGCCATCTGTAATATCAAAAGAACAGCCATCTTTTGTAACAGCAAAGTGTGGAGCTAGATGAACACAGCAGGCCAAGCAGCATCTTAGGCTGATGTTTCGGGCCTAAACCATTCATCAGAAAAGGGGGAGGGGGAGAGGGTTCTGAAATAAATAGGGAGAGAGGGGAAGGCGGATCGAAGATGGATAGAGGATAAGATAGGTGGAGAGGAGACAGACAAGTTAAAGGGGCGGGGATGGAGCCTGTAGGTGAGTATAGGTGGGAGGGAATAGGTCAGTCCAGGGAGGACGGACAGGTCAAGGGGGTGGGATGAGGTTAGTAGGTAGGAAATGGAGGTGCGGCTTGAGGTGGGAGGAGGGAATAGGTGAGGGGAAGAACAGGTTAGGGAGGTGGGGACAAGCTGGGCTGGTTTTGGGATGCAGTAGGGGAGGGGAGATTTTGTAGCTTGTGAAATCCACATTGATACCATTGGGCTGCAGAGTTCCCAAACGGAATATGAGTTGCTGTTCCTGCAACCTCATTGGAGAAAAGGAGGAGGAGAGGGGACCTAATTGAGGTATACAAGATAATGAGAGGCATAGATAGAGTCGATAGCCAGAGACTATTTCCCAGGGCAGAAATGGCTAGCACGAGGGGTCATAGTTTTAAGCTGGTTGGTGGAAAGTATAGAGGGGATGTCAGAGGCAGGTTCTTTACGCAGAGAGTTGTGAGAGCATGGAATGCGTTGCCAGCAGCAGTTGTGGAAGCAAGGTCATTGGGGTCATTTAAGAGACTGCTGGACATGCATATGGTCACAGAAATTTGAGGGTGCATCCATGAGGATCAATGGTCGGCACAACATTGTGGGCTGAAGGGCCTGTTCTGTGCTGTACTGTTCTATGTTCTATGTTCTATGTTCTAACCTTCGGGTGGCATCGTTATGGCACTGCAGGAGGCCCATGATGGACATGTCATCTAACGAATGGGAGGAGCAGTTGAAATGGTTCGCGGCTGGGAGGTGCAGTTGTTTATTGCAAACTGAGCGTAGTGTTCTGCAAAGTGGTCCCCAAGCCTCCATTTGGTTTCCCCGATGTAGAGGAGGCCACAACGGGTACAGTGGATGTGCAGGTGAACATCTGCTTGATGTGGAAAGTCTTCTTGGGGCCTGGGATGGGGGTGAGGTCATCTTTTGAATATTATTTAGAGACAGAAAGTAGGTATTGGAATAGCAAAAATCTACACTATCACTTCAGGCTGTCCATACAAATAAAAAGAGAATCAAGCAAATGATTTTCTGAGAGACAGAAGTACATCATCAATTTAGGAATTACAGTCAGAAATTCTCCCCAACCCTCAAGGTTCATAGTCTAGGAGGCCTCAACCTAACAATTAACTACACCCTAATATCCTACATTTCCCTTTTGGTGGTTTTGTAGTTTTCCATAGTTTGAAGGCTGTGCGACATAATCCTCATGATCACTTTTAGAATGCCTTTCATATGCCTGTGTGAAAAATAAAACTTCCTCACAGTGAATCTCACTTCCTACTTTCCTAAGTTAAAGTTAAATTTTGTCCAGTCTCATCTTGGACTACTGGCAATTCCAGTTTCATCCCCTTTAAATCATTTTTGATGACAATACGCACAATTTTTTTATACATTCAATACATCCTTCTAAGGTATGTTCTTAAGTGGCCCATTTTCTTCGCATGTTGTGGCTAATCCAGGTTTCCTTCATATTGAACCATAATTAGGTGTTGCATTACTTTCATAAATCAGGAATCTTGTAAATTCTGAGCCTGCTGCATTGACATCATTTAAACTCCTGATGGCTAGTCCAGATAGTCTCTCTGCTTTATATTTTCCAATTGTAATTTTGTGTCTTGGTTTTCATCTACTGGCTGCCTGAACATCTAATGTTTTTGACAAATGGTATCACTCTAACGTGTCACAATTTACTGAATTTGGACACTGTATGTCTTTCTTTGTAAAATACATTAGTTGTTATCATTAAAAAATTGAAGTTTTCTCCTCTAAAGCATCCTGGGAGTTAGAAATGAGAACATACTCAATATGGCCTTCATTCTGCCATGGCCAATTACATGACATTGCATTTCAATTATTTTAAATTGTGTGTAAATCAACAAAAACATGAGGGGCCATAAGAAAGCCTGAAAACACTGAGGTGTACTTTTTCTTGGAGTTTTAGAATTTAAATTTCAAGTCTTTACACACACTGGGCATGGCAGGTTTAATTTCTGCAGACTGACAAAGTATTTTAATTTTTAATCTTATATTTAGATCATGAAAGTGCATTAAAAAGACCAGAACAAAAAATGATCCCTTTTATATCTAGTTTCCTCCTGTGTATTAGGATCCATGTGTAATGTGCTAATACGCACAGAAGTTGGAGTCATTTTTTTCAGACTTGGGGGCATGGCCAGTTTTGAGGGTGAGATTTATTTAGATGGAGACTTTCTGGGCTGACTTAGAAGACCTTGGAAACTTGACCATATTGTAGTTACACAGGCAAATCTCAGTAAATATTTTGCCATCTATTAAACCACATATTTAATGTGCATCCACTTACAGTTGTACATTTATGCAAATCCAGAGGAAATTCCAGGAATATATGCACTTATAATACTGTATAAATTCTTTTAAAAAAAAGGAAGATAGTAGAGGTATCTTTTGCACTATTTAACTATATTAGTGATATTAGAAAATTTTAGTCAACTCCAGAAATTAAAAAAATCTCAATGAGTTAAGATGCTTTCAGTTCTGGCTGATTTACTGGCTTACTGCAAACACTAGGTGGTAGTAAGAATGTTTGTTATGCACCAAAAATTCAAAGTGCTTGTCGTACCTATTAATTGGTCCTTTTTTTTAGCAAATTAAGTAACTGTTTTAATGTTTACAATATTTGCTTTTTAACTAACAATATTTATAATGCTGATATACATCTGTGTATGGATGGGGACACCAATACATATTTTTAAAAATAAATATCTTTCAATGTTAATATGATTTCTTCATCTTTATTAGTAAAGAAATGGTGCTGGAAAAATATTTGCGATTGAAGGCCAATAAATTCCCAGACCCTGATAATCTACATCCCAGAGCACTTAAGGAAGTAGCTCTAGAAATAGTGGATGCATTAGTGGTCATCTTCCAGGATTCTAAAGACTCTGGAACAGTCCCTGCAGATTGGAGGGTGGTTAATATCACTCCAATAATCAAAAAGGGAAGTAGAGAGAAAACAGGGAATTATAGACCAGTAAGCCTCACATTGATAATGGGGAAAATTCTCGAACCCATTGTCAAGGATTTTATAGCAGAGCATTTAGAGAGCAGTGGCAGGATCAGACGGAATCAGCACAGTTTTATGAATGGGAAATCATGCTTGACAAATCCGTTGGAATTCTATGAAGATTTAACTAGTAGATTTGACAAAGGGGAGCCAGTCGATGTAGTATATTTGGACTTTTAGAAAGCTTTTGACAAAGTCCTACATAAAAAAATTAATGTACAAGATTATAATGCATGGGATTGGGGAAAGTGTATTGAGATGGATAGAAACCTGGTTGGCAGAAAGGAAACAAAGAGTAGGAATTTATGGGTCCTTTTCAAATTGGCAGGTATTAACTAGTGGGTTGCCACAGGGATTAGTGCTGGGACCCCAGCAATTCACAATATTTGCTAATGATTTTGATGAGGGAACAAAATGTAACATCTTCAAGTTTGCATATGATACCAAGCAGGGTGGGAGGGTGAACTGTGACGAGGGTGCAGAGATCCTTCAGCATGGTCTCAATAGGTTGGATGAGTGAGCAAATCAATGGCTCAATGCAGTATAATTTGGATAAATGTGAGGTTATTCACTTTGGAAGCAAAAACGAGAATGCAGATTACTACCTGAATGGCTGTAAATTGGGAGAGGGAAGTGAGCAGTGGGACATGGGTATCCTTGTGGACCAGTCACTGAAGGTAAGTAAGCAGGTGCGGCAGGCGGTAAAGAAGGCAAATGGTATATTGGCCTTCGTTGCAAGAGGTTTTTAGTACAGGAGCAGGAATGTGTTGTGTCAGTGATACAAGGCCTTGGTGAGGCCACACCTAGAATGTTGTGTGCAGTTTTGGTCTCCTTTTCTGAGGAAGAATGCTCTTGGTTCTCAAGGGACTGCAGCAAAGATTTACCAGGCTGATTCTGGGAATGGCGGGTCTGATGTACAAAGTGAGATTGACTAAGTTGGGATTGTTTTCATTACAGTTCAGATGAATGTGTGGGGGTCTCATAGAGACTTATAAGATTCTAACAGGACCAGACAGGGTAGATGCAGGGAGGATCTTCCCGAAGGTGGGTATGTCCTGAACTAGGTGTTACAGTATGGGGTTTGGGGTAGAGCATTTAGGATGGAGATGAGGAGACATTTCTTCACTCAAAGGGTGGTGAGCCTTGGAAATCATTATCTCAGGAAGTAGTTGATGCCAAAACATTGAATGTATTCAAGAGGCAACTTTATACAGCACTTGGGGTGAATAGGGTCTAAGGCTAGGGGGAGAAAGCAGGATTAGGCTATTGAGTTGGATGGTCAAAAATGATTGAGAAGAATGGCGAAGCTGACTCGAAGGGCCGAATAGCCTCCTCCCGCTCCTACATTCCATGTTTCCATGTCACATTAATTCTGATTTTTCACCACAGATGCTGCCAGACCTGCTGAGCTTTTCCACTGATTTCTGTTTTTCTTTCTGATCCATAGCATCAACAGTTCTTTCAGTTTTTATTGAGGAAAATTAGGGTTGTTAGGAATATATTCGACTCGATACCCTGCAGCCTTTTGAACACAAAAGAGTTCATGTTAACTTATAACCCTTATGCTCCATTTTGTTTTATGATTTATTTTCCACTAATTGAGTTTTCTCTTCTTTTATTATTTCTTTACTTTGGATATGGGCAGCTGCTATCCAACTGTTCACACCTCACCTACACACTCATTTTGTATTTGCATTGATACTTCCTTCGGTTTTTGTACCATACAATTTTTTTGTTGTTTATTTTCTTTCCCCCTCTATGCTTTCGTACATGTTTTTCCAACCCCACCCCATACTTTTCAATTGCTTAAAACTTTCAACTGCTAAATCTGTTGAGTTTCTTCAGCAATTTGTTTCTCTTTCAGATTTCCAGCATCACTGTTCTTTGTTTTATATTACATTGGTATTTTTCTCAGTTCTGATGATTTATCTTGAAATATTAACTATTTTTCTCAGATGCTGCCTGACCTGATGAGTATTTTGGGCATTTGTTTTTTATTTCAGGTTTCAGCATGTAGTAGTTTAGTTTTGTAGTGGCATCTGCTGATGACTTAATGATACCATAGCAACGTGTATCATTGGATAATACCCCAATTCTAGGCATGGCCAATATAACTGCCAAACCTCTCATGTTAAAAGCCATTGGCTACTTGATTATCAGTCCCAGACACACATCACTCCTGGATAACCAAACGTGAAGCTGGATGAACACAGCAGGCCAAGCAGCATCTCAGGAGCACAAAAGCTGATGTTTCAGGCCTAGTTCATCAGAGAGCATCACTCCTGTGCTGGCATTTTGACCCCTGACATGAACTGTGATACCAGGTTGGATAGTGTAAGGTCCAGTGCCACTCGTGAGTCATGAGTTGTTGCCCCTGATGGTAAGTCTGAGATGACCTGTAGATTATTTAGTGCTCTTGGTTGTTATGAGTAACATCTTCAATATCTATCTCATCAATATATCAATACCCTTTTTTGTAGAAGCAGCCTCAGCATATGACAAACTGAACGAATTCATTTGAAACACCAATTTGTATTTAACCCATTCTTTTCCATAGGAAAACGTCAGACGGAATAAAATCCAACAATCACCAAAAACAGGTTCATTAAAATGCCTTTGCAGGCTATGGAATTGTTGACCACAAACAGCTGCCATTTTGTCTACATAGATCAGTGCATTTCCAAATATTTGCACACATTTGTGTGTTTGCAATGTGTTAAACAACATTGCTATTATTAATATCTCCGCTTTGTGGGCAACATAATCCCGCAAGGAAAGTCCAACTGATAATCATCTCAGTGCACAAATAGGCATTTTTACTTCTTTCTTCACAGCAGAAATTTGAATTAGTTAGTCACCGATTTCCCTTGCCACAGCTGCCAAAATTTATCAGTTATTAGTAAATCCTCTAAGGGTGTTATCATCTAGAGCTGTACACCTAAAACATTCCTCCCATTTGCCCATCCTGTAGCATCATATTTGACTAATTGATCCTCTGTCAGTATCCAAAAACTGTCAAGCGAACAAGATTAATGATCATCTGACTAACAATTTTGACTGCTATTTAACATTGACCATTCCTTGAAATTTAGTAAAGGCAAGCTAAAAATCAATATACTGTAGCATCATGGTAGACAACTGTTTCATTATAATTACAATATTGAGCAGCTGCATATGCTGGTAATATACATGAACTGAGAGATTTATTGAGGATCTCTGCAACTATTAGCAGCATTCTGACTTTCTGAACCAATAATTTGATTGTATTTACACATACAGCATATTTCAAAAAATACAAGAGTGACTGCCTACCACTAAATGCATATTTTTGGTTTTGATATGAAATTGTTATATATATTAACAAGCATTGCTTGACAATTCACAGTAAGCTGCAACATTAGAACATCTGACAATATCTCCATTGCACCTCTTTGGTTAAAACAAGACATTGTAGGTACTGAAAATCAAGAACAAAAGCAGCAAATGTTGTAAGCACTTAAGTCAAACAGCATATGAGGACAGAACAGACAATGCAATTGCAAGCTTGAACAAATATTCTCTGACTAGGTGCAAATCCATAACTTTTGTATTACATATTTTCCTTTTGCTGTTCAATTGTCATTGTTGAGATACAAGCAGGGTGAGTAAAGAAGGGAGAAGGAGAAAATGCTAGGAGTTGGTAAGGGGGAGGAGAGGGAGAAAAAAGGCCTGGCAAGGCAGGTTCCCCCTCTTCTTTACTTCTCCTGGTCCTCCTTCTCCCTTGGTTTCCTAACCCAAACCCCACCCCCTTTGACCTCCACCCCGCCTTTCCATTTGGTCTCGTACCCATCCTAAACTCTAATTGAGTACAAGCCCAATCAACATCTCCTCATAAGAACAGTCCTCCATATCTTGAACAATGTAATGGACTTCTCTGGACTCCAAAACCAGTACTGTATTATCTTTCCTTAGACAAGGGGACCAAAATTGTTCTAGTATTCTATTTGTGGTCTAACTAGTACCTTGTATTTTTAGCAAGGCTTCCCCAATTTTATAACCAATTCTCCTTGAAATAAAGGTCTATAGCTCATTTGGCTTCTCTATTATCTGTTGAAATTGTATGATTTTTATGATTCCTACAAGGATCTCCAAATCCCTCTGTACTGTAGCTTTTCACAATCTATTTAAATAATATTTGTAATATAAGTCCATTTTTACATTTATATTTGCTAGTTTACCCCTAAAATTTATTTTTCTCCCTTTTTTTGGTCATCATTTGTTCGCTTTTAAAAACTTTCCTAATTTTCTACCACTAATCTCTGCCACAATGTGTTTTTCACTGTCAATGTGACACAATGATTGAGTGATTGAGATCATTCAGCCCATTATATCTGTGCTGACTTCACTAACCCCAGTTACAAGCTCTTAGCCCATTGCTTTGGAGGCTATGAGAACGCAACTGATTATAGGAATACTAATAACATTTTACAAAAATTTCTGATTCAGCTATAATTTCAGGCAGTGTGTTCCATACTCCCTCTGTTGTCTGTTTAAAAGCAGCTTTCCCTTAACAACCTCCTAGATTGAAGGTAATAGGTAAAAGATTATGCCCCCCGTTATGAACCCCTCTTCCAATGAGAAAAGTGATTGATCAATGCCTACACATCTCAAACAGCTCTCCTCTCAATCTTCATTGTTCAAAGACAACAACACCTGCCTATCCAATCCTTCCTCTTTATTCAGACCCTCCAGCCCAGGCAGCACCCTTTCTAGTACATTCACATTCTCCCTACACTATGATGACCAGAACTGCAGTGTGTTCTTGTTGTGGCCAATTAGCATTTTATACAATTACAGCATAATCTTTGCCAATAAAGGCAAGTGTCCCATATGCCACCTTAAACACACTACCTTCAGGAATAGTGGATGTATATGCAAAAGTCCCTCTGATCTCCAGAAGTATGCATTCAAAATGAAAAGATAAAATGAATATTTTCATATGTGATTCTTATTTTTCATTATTAGTAGCTGTTAATTTCAGAAACCAAGTAAAAGGTGGTGGACAATGAAGAATAATACATACAGACTGTTTATTTGTCTAGTATTACTGTGATGATCACTTCCCCATCAGAAATAGATGAACATTTAAAGTCTCTACTTTTTATGAAGTAGCATTTTCTAATTCCATGTTTTGTTTTAGTTTAAAATGCTAATAAGCATATTCAATTAAAAGTAACGCCCATAGCTAGTTTAAAATTGAAAGAAATTTTCAGCACTTCTCTCCTAGGGCACTACAGTGCTGGAGGACTAAAGGAGGTTAAACTATAAATCTGTAAATTAGTTTGGTATTACATAGCGCTTCTACTCAAAAAAATGTCAAGATAGTCTATTCATGCTGTATGGCGAATGTAAGAAATGTCACATATGTATTTGTATTACAAAGCATCAATTTTAGAATCAGAATTACAAACAAAATCCGAAGAACATGCTTGAAGTAGTTCAGGATTTGGTCTGCTGGCACTGTTATTTTAAACCAAAGGAACACTCGAACCAAACCTTAACAGATATCTTCGCAGCATCTTTGAGCACGGGTGAGGTCATGGAGTACTGAAGAATTGCTAATGTTGTCCCCTTGTTTAAGAAGGGTAGCAAGGCGAACCCAGGAAATTGTAGACCAGTGAGCCTGACATTGGAAGTGGGGAAGCTACTGGAGAAGATACTGAGGGATAGGACCTAGTTACATTTGGAAGAAAATGGGCTTATTAGTGATAGGCAGCATGGTTTTGTGCAGGGAAGATCATGTCTTACCAACTTGAAAGAATTCTTTGGAGGAAGTGACAAAGTCGATAGATGAAGGAAGGGCTGTAGATGTCACATACATGGACTTCAGAAAGGCGTTTGATAAGGTTCCCCATGGTACGCTGATGGAGAAAGTGAAGTCACATGGGGTCCAGGGTGTACTAGCTAGATGGATAGAGAACTGGCTGGGCAACAGGAGACAGAGCTGGAGTGGAAGCGAGTTTCTCAAAATGGAGAACTGTGGCCAATGGTATTCCACAGGAATCCGTGTTGGGACCACTGTTGTTTGTGAAATACATAAATGATCTGGAGGAAGGTGTAGATGGCCTGATTAGCAAGTTTGCAGATGACACTAAGATTGGTGGAGTAGGAGATAGTGAAGGGGACTGTCAGAGAACGTAGCAAAATATCGATAGATTGGACAGTTGGGCAGAGAAATGGCAGATGGAGTTCAATCCAGGCAAATGCAAGGTGATACACTTTGGAAGATCCAAGTCAAGAGCAACCTATACAGTAAATGGAAAAGCCCTGGGGAAAATTGATGCAGAGAGAGATCTGGGTGTTCAGGTCCATTGTATCCTGAAGTTGGCAATGCAGGTCGATAGAGTGGTCAAGAAGGCATATGGCATGCTTTCATTCATCATACAGGGTATTGAGAACAAAAGGTGGCAGGTCCTGTTACAGTTGTGTAGGACTTTGGTTCGACCACATTTGGAATACTGAGTACAGTTCTGGTCACCACATTACCAAAACGATGTGGATGCTTTGCAGAGGGTATAGAGGAGATTCATCAGGATGTTGCCTGGTAGGGAGGGTGCTAACTATGAAGAGAGGTTGAGCAGATTAGGATTATTTACCTTAGAAAGATGGAGGTTGGGGTGGGGGGAACTGATTGAGGCCTACAAAATCAAGAGGTATAGACAGGGTGGATAACAAGAAGCTTCCACCCCCCCCCCCAAAAGTGGGGGACTCAGTTACTAGGGGTCACGATTTCAAGGTGAGAGGGAAAAGTTGAAGGGAGATACGTGTGGAAAGTTCTTTACGCAGAGGGTGGTGGGTGCCTGGAATGCATTGCCAGAGGTGGTACAGGCAGGCATGATATCGTCATTTAATTCTCTGATGAAGGGTCTAGGCCTGAAACGTCAGCTTTTGTGCTCCTGAGATGCTGCTTGGCCTGCCGTGTTCATCCAGCTTCACACTTTATTATATCATCATTTAAGATGTATCTAGACAGATACATGAATGGGCAAGGAGCAAAGGGATAGAGATCCTTGCAAAATAGGCGACAGGTTTAGAGAGAGGATCTGGATCAGCACAGGCTTGGAGGGCCAAAGGGCCTGTTCCTGTGCTGTAATTTTTTGTTCTTTGTTCAAATGAACAAATTGACTTTTTCTTCATTTATATCTGTTATGTAATAGATGTGATGGCAGATTTTTCCTTCTGTTAACAAAATTGTTTTCAGCATTTTATGTTTTGATTCTGTTTTAGTTAGGAGCCTATTAATTTCACCTGTTTATCAGAAATAGATTAATTTAGCCCCCACACCTCAGCAGTTTGTGCATACAAGCGTTCCTTGTACAAGGCACTGATTTTAATGGTCTTAACAGGAACCAGTTCATTTCACTTAAAGAGAAACAAATTTTAAAAATAACTTCATTGCTTTATTACTTTAATGTACAACTTTTAATGAAAATTATTTTTAACTGGGTTTCATTACATCCCCTCATCTTCAGCAATCTCAGTTCACTCAAAAAATTTGTATAAATTATTTGAGTCTCAAGTGAAATTATAATCCATCAACTGTTCACAAGTAGCTCCTGCTGGAAAGTTTCATTCTGCAAAAAGTAACAACAGTATGGTTTCTTAATTATTTCAAAATAAAATGTAAAAATAACATTTCCACAAAAGCAGATTGAAAAAATATTAATAAAAACAAAATATTTCAATATCACTATTGGGATTCTTTTTAGACAGTTATATTAGGAATAATAAACCTTATTTTGCAGCACAAAGGCACTATTGTTTCAATGTGAATTCTAAAAATGCCTGTGTATCAAAGGCAATGAGCAGAATCCTCCCAGCCAGTCAATGACAGAAGCAATGGCAAGAAAGAAGGGAGATTGACAAGATCAGCAATGAGGACCCTGCCATGAGGAGCAAAATGTCCCATTTTCCAAATTAGTGTTTGAACAGCGAGATGAGATTTTTTGCTGGTGAGCAGTGAGAGGCCTATTTACATCATTAGGACCTTCAATTTTACCCATTCTCACCTCATTGAGATTCAATTTCCTGTAATCCCACTTCGTGGATAGAAACTAGGGGTGACAGTTTCCAACATCAGTCAGAACAGTTCACCTGGCGACTCCAGCTTACTGCTCAATCATTAACTTCTCAAAGCGTATTCCAAGGGCAGTGACTGAAAGCACCGTCCTGTACAGCAGGACCCCCAAATTCCCATCAGCAAAGCAGGCGCCAACAATTCTTCGTCTGGCATGCCTGGAGCAAAAAGAACTAAATGCTGGCCAGCTGCAGATTGCCAGCATTCAACCCGATGCATGAGTTTCAAAGTGGTGCCAGGAATCTTGGAGATCACAACAGTGTATAGTACTTCTGCCTAGAGCACTATGGGGCATGGTATAGATGTTATGAGGTGAGTTTGGAAAGATAGCATGAAAAATCATGCTAGAACTTGCAAGGAGAAATCCTCCACGACACTCCAAAATTGGCACAAAGGCAATTTCCGTAAGATTCAGCCCAATATTCCTAATGATCTTTTCAATGTTGCCTCTTTAACAAGCTAAAAATCGATAAAATTGAACAAGTTTTTTGAATGTGGTCATTAATTTAATCAATTTTATAGTGATTACTTGTCAAACAGCTATTTATCAATCAAGGGTATACTTGTCTCAAAACAAGAGATATAGCACATTGATACAAAATGCATCTCAAAATCTAACATATTGTAATGCACAATCCATTTTCACTTCAATGGTTAGGTTCAACATTAGACAATTCACATAACTGAATATTCAGTGATGTTGAGATCAATAAATTTGTTCAGTAATACTTCAGAGAAAATTGTATCTCCATCCAACCATGTTAGACTTGATGGAAGGATAATTTGTTGAAAACAGCTGAAAAGACAAAGTCTGCACTGAAAAGGAATGATGATGCTGTAAAGTTTAACTTCAGGTTGGACTGAAACTTACTGAACAAATTCCAATTGTTCTTGCGCAACACTACAGCCTATAGTGCTTATACAAAAATCCGTCTGGAAAAAGACTTTCCAGAACTATTCCCATAGTTGCAGAAGCAACATTATTTTCCAGAGTAGAATTCTCTAAGATGCATTCTATTTTCCCTACCATACTTTCTAGGTTAACCTTGTCACATACCATATGAAGTTGTTCAAAGGCAATGTGCTCCCAAAACATTTAGGTTGAATTTTTCATTTGAAATTCCAACGATTTAAGATATTTCCAAATCCTTTCTGCTGTAATTGGGTCTTTGAAGCTTTCCTAGATTCCAGTTCCATAACGCTCCAGTAGTAAATCCAGAAGATACTAAATAAAAGTATCCAACAACTACCATTCTTCAGTTAGATTGTTGGGTTTCAGTAAAGGACTCAGCAAGAGATGCAAAACCTTGAACAACATCAGTAGGAATTGGTTATTAACTGCAATCAACAGGAATGTACAATTTGTATTTCATTTATTTAAAAATCAGAATACCTGCATGTGATCAAAATTTTAGACAGACATAATTTAAGAACCAGTAGCAGGGGTAGGCCATACAGTTCCTGGAGTCGATTCCACCATTTAATCATATTGTGTCCAATCTTCAATCTCAATTCCATTTTCCTTTGTTTGCCTGGCAGTCCAAAAATCTGTCAATCTCAACCTTGAACATACTCAAAGACTGACCACTCAATCTACTAGGGTAAAGAATTCTCAAGATTCACAACCCTCTTAGAGTGAAGAAATTTCTCATCTCATTGCTAGATTGCTGCCCTCTTATTCTCAAACTATAACACATATGTACTATACTCCTGATGGGAAAAAAGCCTCTCAGCATCTGCCATATCAAATTCTCTCAGAATCTTGCACATTTCAATGAGATTATGTTTGATTCTTCTAAATTCTGAAGTACATAGGTATATTCTGCTTAAAATGGTACTTACCTAATCTGAGGAATCAACCAAGTGAACTTTTGGTGCATCCCTCTCCAAGTGTAATGTATTGAGGTTGCTGATGATCTAAAGGTGGGTTGAAATTTAGCCTTCCTCAGGTAGCACAACAAAAACTGTACACAGTACTTGGTCTTACCGAAGCCTTGAACAATGCATCAACACTTCCTTCCTTTTGTACTACAACTCCATTGTAATAAAGACCAACATGGCATTTGCTTTCCTAATGTTTGCGGCACTGAATGTTAATTTTCAGTGCTGTGTATCTAAACCACTCTGAATATTAGCACTGAGTACTATTTTTAATTCTTCCTATCAAAAATGAATAACTTCATATTTCTCCAATATTATAGTTGTGTGACCACCTTTTTGTCCACTCACTACTTTTGTCTACATCGTTTTGGTTCCTTGTCATCCTCACAGCTAACTTACAACATAGCTTTAGATCATCAGCAACCTCAATACATTAAACATAGTACCATGATCTAAATAATTAATATAGATTTTAAATAGCTGGTGCCCAAGTACTGATCCTTGCATCACCCACGAGAGCCTGCCAGCCTGAAAATGAGCCTCTCGTTTATACTGTCTTGTCTAGACTTTAATTAGAACATAGAACATTACAGCACAGTACAGGCCCTTCGGCCCTCGATGTTGTGTCGACCTGTCATGCCGATCTGAAGCCCATCTAACCTACACTATTCCGTGTACGTCCATATGCTCATCCATTAATTTTCTATCCATGCTAATATTTTATCTTCAAGACTTTTATTTTGTGCAATACCCTTTCAAGTGACCTAACTGAATGCTTTTTGAAATCTACTGACTCCCCTTCATCAACTTGTCTAGTTACATTCCCTCCCAAAAAAAAGAGATTTGTCAAGTACAACTTTCCTTTCATAAGACCATGCTAACTTTGCTTAATCGTATGATTTTTCTGAGCAGTCTGTCACCGATTTCTTAACTTTTGGCTTCCAGTAATTTACTCATTAATAGAATATGAAAAAGCTCTAGGACAAAGCGGGGTAAATCCTTATATGCGATGTAGAAGCAGATATGGTCATATTGAAGACATCAGTGAGACTCTAAAACATCTCAAAGACAAGTTGGCCAATGTTATTTTTCTCACCTTGTAGTCAGGCACTCCAGCAATGTTTAGAGGATATATTATGCAATGAGTCAAAATTTAATTTGAAGACGACACAAGATTTCACAAGGGCTACGTAGTAACTCAAAATGAACTAACTTGGTACAGAACACAACTAATTTCCCAGAATGATCCTGTGACAAAAAAACTTAGTGCTGCTGTTGCTTTCTTCTGTGTATGTGCTCAGGGCTTGTCTTATTTTTATGTAATCTGCACTAATGCATTCTTCCTAAATTGTAGGTTGTGGCCTAGATATGAATTTTTGGAGTTGTAAATCCCACAGCAGCAATGGTTGCAGTGAAGTTTGAACTGATTTATGGCAACAATGAGATTCCTTCAAAAACTTGCTTTTGTGTTACTGAGGGACATGGCTTCATAGGCTATTTGGAGGCCTTCCCATCAACTCTCTCACATTCCTCTCTCTCTAACCCCCACCCCTATATACCAACATCTCTCACAACACCAAAATGTTTACTCAGGGGGCCTCACAAATCTGAGGAACTAAAATTAGGTCACACAGAGAAAACGTCTGGGAGCACTGTTAGGAAGTACTTCACAGGTAAATTGATGCTTTTGTTGAGAGGGTCAATGGGGATCTATAAAGATACCTAACAAAGATGTGGCTGTTTTCTAGTGCCACCAAATTCCATTGCAGCCTCTTGCTAATTATTTTACTATAACTCCACCATATACAGCGCATAAGAAAAACATCTGTAGACATCCCACTCTGATGCATTTAGAGGGAGTTTCTCAAAAATTTAAGTATAAACAGAATCTCACAAAGCAAAGCCTTGACCCTAATAAAAAGCAGTCTCTGAAAAGAAGTCCAAATGGGTGACAAACATATTTTATTGAAAAAGGCAGTTTTGGATGTTTTTAACTATAGCACTTGCCCTTTTAGAAACCTCTTCTTCCTCCCTCATTCAGCAGTGACAATTATGTTGTTGGATACAGGCAGTCATGATTAGGGTATACATGAAGGAAATTAGGATAATGACTTCATCTGTCTAAATCAATTGCATTGTTATATTCTTTAAAGGTTAGACACATCATACCAGGAATTTCATGCAGATCAAAATAACTGGGCTAAAACTTTAAATTCAAAAGCATTTATCCCACCATGATTCTTCTTACTGGGATTACAGGATTTAGCTCTTGACTATAGAGACTAGGAAGTCCCAAGTTTGAACTGCACTATTTGCTGTTAACTATTTGTTTCATCCCTGGTGGTGGATTAATAAAAATTTTAGAAGAGCTTAAATGGTCCAGTCTCCCATTCTTGACTGCTCTACAGTCACACAATGCAAATGTATTTGTAGAAACTAAATGTTTGGCTGAGATGTGTTTCAGCCAAATGACATGCTGAATACCTTGGTGTCTAGAGAAAATCTCTGTTTAGGAGACAGAAGGGAAAGAAAAGTAAAATATTAAAAGATGTACTACCAAGTTAATACCTCAGATTTTTTTCAATATTATTGAATAAATATTAACCCAATCACTCCTAATTTTCTGAAAGAGAATGCAGATGAAAAATGAACAGGGAACACATGGAGATTATGATTAGCTGCTGGAAATCACCATATCTGAAGCAAGTATACAGGCAGAGTTCTCAAACCTTTTGCCACTGTTTTGCATATCATCTGGATGTATGGTCATGTTGAATTTGGTTCATTAAGAATTACAAGCGATTCAAACCTTCTGAATACTCTCAATAAAAAAAGAGAGAGTTAAATATCTTCCTCAAGCATTAGTTTGGGGAACCTGGTCAGCATGGACGAGTTGGACCAAAGGGTGCCGTATGACTCTATGGGAAATAATTCTCAAATCAACAATTTTGCAATTCCTTTTGGAATTTTACAGCTACAGGCTGAGATCACATCTGTTCATCTGAAAAATACTGACATTTCTTAAAAGTTGAGCTTAGATAAAAATTAAACTCACTGTATGGTAGTGGACTTCATAATCAGGCTCAAATAGCTGTGATCAACAACAGGAAAAAACGTTATTTTGGTATACCAAACAAGTTTTAAAATCAGAAAATATCAGCCATGCCACCATCGTAGGTCGAGCTATTTGTTCATAAAACTCTCCATTAGACTTACATTTTGCAAACATGCTCAGAGATAGGACTATTCCATAGGCTTCTCCTGCAGTAAACCTTGAGGTGCAAATGATTTTGAACAGGTTTATACTACAGTGCTTCAAACTGGTCTTACTAGTTCAACATGCTGTGTATACACTATAATTGAAGTTGTAAAGAGGAAAAGTTCCTGATTTAAGTATTTGATAATTAGAAAATCAAGACATGGAGAAACTCAAAGACCTGAATTTTTGCAAAAGCATACAAAAATGACATATGAAAGAGGCGGGTCATGGAGGGTTGCTTTTCAGACCAGAGGCCAGTGACCAGTAGTGTGCCACAAAGGTTGGTGACGTGTCCACTGCTTTTTTTGTCACTTATATAAATGATGTGGATTGAAGGAATGGTTAGTAAGTTTGGACACGATAGAAAAAAGTGGTGGATTAGTGGACAGTTAAGGAGGTTGTCTCAGAGTACAATGGGACCTTGATCAGATGGGCAATGGGTTGAGGAGTGGCAGATGGAGTTTGATTTAGATAAATGTGAGGGGCTGCATTTTGGTAAAGCAAATCAGGGCAGGACATAACACATCGCTTAATGTAGGCTCCTAGGGACTTTGGAGTGCAGGTTCATAGTTCCTTGAGTCACAGGTTGACAGTGTAGGGAAGGCATTTGGTACGCTTGCCCTTATTGGTTGATGCATTGAATATAGGAGTTGGTATGTTATATTGCAGCTGTACCAGACATCATTGTACCAGGAATCACTAGAGTCAGGGAGGGTCCCAGAGGACTGGAAAATCACTTTGGTAAAGAGAATAAAAGCATGGACTATTTTCTACATGGGGAGAAAATTCCAACGTCTGAACTGCAAAGAGACTTGGGAGTTCTAGTCCAGGATTCTGATAAGGTAAATTTGCAGGTTCAGTCAGTAGTGAGACTCCTGTTCTAAAAGGGAGCAATGCAAAAGATGGAAAATTACAGGCCAATTAGCCTAACCTCGGTTGTGGGTAAGATTTTGGAGTCCACTGTAAAGGATGAGATTTCTGAATATTTGGAAGTGTATGGTAAAGCAGGGCAAAGTCAGCATGGTTTCATCAAGGGGATGTCATGCCTGACAAATTTGCTAGAATTCTTTGAGGAAGTGACAAGCAGGGTAGACCAAGGAGAGCCAATGGATGTTATCCAACTGGATTTCAAGTAGGCCTTTGACAAGGTGCCGCACAGGAGGCTGCTGAGTAAGATAAGGGCCCATGGTGTTAGAAGCAAGGTGGATTGAAGATTGGCTGTCTGTCAGAAAGCAGAGAGTGGGGATAAAAGGGTCTTTCTTGGGATGACAGCCAGTGACTCGTGGTGTTCTGCAAGGATCAGTGTTGGGACCACAACTCTTCACTTTATACATTAATGATCTAGATGAAGGAACTATGGGCATTCTGGCTAAGTTTGCAGACAATACAAAGATAGGTGGAGGGCCAGGTAGTATTGAGGACGTGGGAAGGCTGCAGAAGTGTTTGGACAGGTTGAGAGTGGGCAAAGAAGTGGCAAATGGAATACAATGTGGGAAAGTGAGGTCATGCACTTTGGTAAGGAGAATAAAAGCATGGGCTATTTTCTACATGGGGAGAGAATTCCAAAGTCTGAAGTGCAAAGAGACTTGGGAGTTCTAGTCCAGGATTCTGATCAGGTAAACTTGCAGGTACAGTCAGTAGTCAAGAGAAAAATGCAATGTTGGCATTTATTTTGAGAGGACTGGAATATAAAAGCTGGGAAGTCCTACTGAGGCTTTATAAGGCTCTGGTCAGGCCACATTTGGAGTCCTATGTGGAGTCCTGGGCCTCATATCTCAGGAAGAATGTAATGGCCCTGGTGCCGGTTCAGAGGAGGTTCACGAGAATGGTCCCAGGAATGGAAAGCTTAACATATGAGGACTATCTGAGGACTCTGGGACTATACTCATGGGAATTTAAAAGGTTGAGGGGGCTCTGATTGACTGTTATGGAATACTGAATGACCTGGACAGAATGGATGTTGGGAAGAGGCTTCCATTGGTAGGAGAGACTAGTGTGCGGGAACAGCCTTAGAGTAAAGGGAAGACCTTTTAGAACAGAGATAAGGGTAAACTTCAGCCAGAGAGTGGTGAATCTATGGAATTCGTTGCCACAGAAGGCTGTGGAGGCCAGGTCATTGAGTACATTTAACAATGAGATAGGTTCTTGATTATAAAGAGGATCAAGGGTTACAGGGAGAAAGCGGGAGAATGGGGTTGAGGAACTTATCAGTCATGGTTGAATGGCGGAGCAGATCAATGGACCAATGGCCTAATTTCTGTTCTTATTTCTTATGGTCTTATAGTTTGGCATACAGTGTTCAATTCTGGTCTCCCTGCTACAGGAAAGATGTTGTGGAACTTGAAAGGGTGCAGAAAAAATTTACAAGAATATTGCCAGCTGTGGAGGGTTTGAGCTAGAGAGAGAGGGTGAATAGGCTGGGGCTATTTTCTGTGGAACAAAGACTGAGGGGTGACCTTGTCGAGGTTTATACAATCATGAGGGGCATGGATAACACGAATAGCCAAGGCCCTTTGCCCAGGGTAGGGGAGTCCAAGGTAGGGCATTGGTTTAAGGTGAGAGGGAAAAGATTTTAAAAGGGACCTAGGGGACAACTTTTCCACACAGAGGGTGATGCATGTATGGAATGAGCTGCCAGAGGAAATGGTTGAGGCTGGTGCAATTATAACATTTAAAAGGCATCTGGATGGATACATGAATAGGAAGGGTTTAGAGGGATGCTGGTAAATGGGACTAATTTAGGATATCTGGTCAGCATGAACGAGTTGGATCAAAGGTTCTGTTTCTGCGCTGTATATCTCTATGGCCAAGAATCGAAAGTCTCAGCCTCAAACATTGCAATCTACTACTTTTGTGGGGGCAAGGGGGACATACACCTTTCACGGATTCAGCTGCCCATACAAATTAGCAGTTTTCTCCACACATGGTCTTGGTAATATGGGTGTCTGATACACAAAGTGCAGAGATTAGACCTTGTAGGAATAAGTCAAAACTTTATGGAATAATCTCGACATCCAGTCTGCCCTTTTGGAAAGGCAATGTGCTTTTTTAGATAAAGTCCCAGGTCATCTATGGAGGAGGTCACTCAGTTTGGGAGCTTGGAGACAATTTGCAAGAGTCCGGAAGACTCCTGGGGATTTTAAGCATGGATGTGCATATTTGTTTTTCACAGTTCTAATGTCATTTTTGATGTTCTATCATTTTTAACAGTTCCAAGCATCAGGAGGAATTGTCAGATTAATTGTCAAGAGGAGCTGTCAAGGCAAATAAATGATGTGGCCTAAAACTGTCTGGACTGTTGAGAAATGTTATTACTTGCCAGTTCAATCTGATTGGGAAGGTGGGGTCTTGGATGAAATGCTTTTGGAGGTTTGGTGCAGACTTGATGGGCTCAATGACATTATCTGTAATGTAGGGATTTTGTGAACTCACTATTTTAGGCAATGATGTCAATGCATTTGGTGTAAACAACTGAAATTTTAACAAACAAATTTTTAACTTTGCTGGAAACTCAGAACACGTAGATATCCACATGATGTTTATATCAGATGGGTAAACGGCAAAGGTAATCGTCACAGTTCCAGCTGCAATATGTGCTAAGTTGCAAAGTTACCTTGTTCATTAACCATATTTACCTCTGTGATGGTCATTGCAAAATCAGTCTAACATTCATTCAGACAGCTACCAGAATATGTAGTCGTGGACATCATCTGTAATCAGGAACAAACATATATCCAAACATTTTCTAAACTTTTAACGCATTCAACACATTTTAATTGTAACATGCAACAGAAATAAAACTGACCATTTTCTCTGGGTTTCTACATTTTGGCTAACATAGTTAGGAAGATTCTTTTATTAGATGAGTGTGTTGGGGGCAAGGTCAGCATTTATTGTCAATCCCCAATTGCCCTTGGAAAGGGGATGGTGAGCCAACACTTTGAAGTGCTACAGTTTATTGGGAGTAGGCAAACCAATATAATTAAAGGGAAAAAAAACAGTTCCATCATTTGGATCCAGTGACAGTGAAGGAATGGCAATTATCCAAGACAGGAAATGTGTGTGATTAGCAGGGGAATTTGTAGGTGATGTGCTTCCATGCATTTGCTGCCCTTACCTTTCTAGGTGATAGGGGGCATGAGTGAGAAGATGTTGTTCAAGAGGCTTGGTAAGCCATTTTATGGCACAGACAAGGCGAACTGAAGAGTCTGTACAAGTCGATAACTCTTTGTCGATGGTAGACACTGTTGCCACTATGCAATGGTACAGGGAGAGAATGTTTAAAGGTAGGTGGGTGATGCACCTATCAAGCAGTTACTTTGGCATCAATGGTGCCAACCTTCTTGAGAGTTCTTAGAGCTACACTCATCCAGGCTCTTTTCCCCAACCTACAACAACAGAAGCTTCAAGCATGTGGATTCACCAAAATGAGGAACAGATAATTATTCTCTCTGTTGGAAGAGCTGATTAATACAGTTGGTTCTAAGAGAACATGATAGTTCCATTCTTCTGCGATCTCACATTATAAGAAAATCGCACAACAGCTGCTCCATTTAAACTAACTGAATCAGAATCACATTATAGCCCATAGAGATAAAGAAAATTTGCATTTTACAAATAGTAGTCTAAATTCTTCAATCGTGTTAAAGCCAATTCATGTTGAAGAAACACACGGTATATCAGAACCGACTATGGATTGTGACCAAACCATAAAGTAGAATATATCACCACTCTCACTTTAATTGCCATAATAATCCACTGTATTAGACTACATCACAAGTTACTCAAACAACCCAGGGACTATATAAACTAATATACTACAACATGGTTACCACAAAATAATCTTGCCTAATTGAAATGTAAAAGGTTTTTAAAGTTATCACAGAATCCCTGCAGCGTGGAATCAGGCCATTTGGCCCACTGAGACCACACTGACCCTTCAAAGAGTATCCCACCCAGACCACCTCCTTACCCTATTCCTGTAACCCTGCACACTATGGGCAATTTAGCATGGCCAATCCACCTAGTCTGTACATCTTTGGACTGTGGGAGAAAACTGGAGCACCCAGAGGAAACCCACAGAGTTATAGGGAAAATGTTCAACCTCCACACAGACAGTTACCCAAGTATGGAACTGAACCCATATCCTTGGTGCTATGATGCAGCAATGCTAACCACTTCTTATTTCCATCAATCACATCCTATTTTCGATCAATATTTCCATTTCTTAGGTTGGACCTTTGATACTACACACTGGGCAGAGTACTTACCACATCTATGAAGATGCCATCTGTGACATTGTCAGCAACTTCCTGCCTGGTTGGATGACGCAATTGGTCCTAACACAAAAGAAAATGTGGCAATATTTGGGAAAAATAAGAGTCCAGTGACATTATATTTAAATTTTTAAAAAGTGGGAAATCAATAACTAAGAAAACTTGGGACAAATCTAGATCGATTTTGCAGCTGAGTGCAAAGAAGGATCTCAAATCCCTGGTCTCTAAATGTATAATGTTACAATAAATAGGTTAAAAAAAAAAATCAATAAAAGCTATCTCCATATATCTTTCAAATATATCAAAAAAATGGCAAAACCAATTGGTATTCTTTCACTCCTATAACTCAGGTCCAAAATAACAATGTTTTATTTGCTTAAAAGTTTAATAGTTAACATGGTCATGTGGTTGCGCTGTTTCAGATGGTAGAACCAACATTCAACCAAAATACTCAACAAATTAGAAGAGAAACAATTAAACCTGACAGCTGACATTCCAGTAAAAGTTGCAGTGTTAAGCTGGCCAGGTGCTGGAATGGTGACATGTACCATCTTAGGGGAAGAAACTGCATGAGCACTGAGAGCCAGAATATGGATTATTTTGCAGGGGCACGTCCACAAACTTCATGCTGTTAGCACCAATCTGATCCACTCTTGCCATCCAATCCACTGCCAAGCTACAAGTATGTAATTTAAATGGATAGTGATGATTTGTTACTTCAAAAGTTGCATCTTTTGTTTCAAAAGATAAGTTTTGAGATGCAGAATATTTGATGCTGGAAACTCAGAATTAATAAGATATCCCCATTATACTGTCAGATGGGTAAACGGCAATCGTATTCATCATCATTCCAGCAATAATCCAATTCAAGTTAAATATAGACATTTTTGTTAGTTACATGCAATTAGAACATACCTTAAATAAGGCACTTTTCAAAGCTACCTAACAGCTTAAAAACAATTCTCCCTCTTGCAGGTCCTACGAATTATAAGGAATAAATATATATACACAATTTTACCTTCTTCTTATTCACCAAAACACCATTTCCATGGAAAAGGCCATTCCAATTAACTGTAAGTTTTTATCAGTGGTAATTTTCAAATTGTTGCTGGCATCTGATAAAGGTATTTGTCATCTGTAATTATTTATAACAGTATAAAGTTAATTAAGTCATGACTTTAAGGTTTCAGGTTTAAACAAAATGTACAGCGAAAACAATTGGTCTCTTAAAAGCTGATGGACCTGTTCTGCTTTTCTAGAACATCAGAAAACACACAACACCAGGTTATAGTCCAACAGATTTCTGTGAAAACACAAGCTCTCAAACTGTAGCCCCCTCGTTCTAAATAAACCTGTTGGACTATTACCTGATGTCATGTGATTTGTGACCCTGTCCACCCCAGTTCAACACCGGCACTTCCACAGCATTTCTAGAATGTTCTGCTTTTATTTCATAGTTTTACTTGCATTATTCCAATGCAACATTGATGACAGACAACAGGAGGCTGGAAAAACACAGCAAGCCAGGCAGCATCTGGAAGAAAGGAGCAGTCAACATTTTGGGTATAACCCTTCTTCAGGACTGGATGTGGGGACAGGGCAAGCTGCAGATAAAGATGAGTGCGGGGCGGGGGGGGGTGGAGTTGGAATCGTGGTGATAAGTGGACACTGTAGTAAGTACGACGTGGTTGGACGATGGGAGGAATGAATCCAGTTGGTGGCTAGAAGGGAGAGTCAGAAGGTGAAATGGAAGGGAGGTGGTGGACTGGAAGGGGGGGTCCGAGGCGATGGGTAGGAAGGTCATTTGAAATTGGAAAACTCAATGTTGAGTCCTCCAGGCTGTAGGGAGCCCAGGCAGAAGATACAGTGTTGTTCTTCGTAAGTGCGTTACAAGTCACTGTGAAGGAGGCCGAAGATGGACATGTCAGAGGGGGAGTGGGGCAAGGAGTTCAAATGGATGGTGACCGGGAGGTTAAGTCGGTGAAATGGTCCCTAGTCTACGTTTGGTCTCACTGACATAGTGAAGACCGCATCGGGAACACCACATGCAATAAACTAGGTTGGAGGAGATGCAGGTGAAGCTCTGCCTCACTTGGAAGAAGTGATTAGGGCCCTGAATGGAGGTGAGGCAGGTGGTGTGTGGGCAGGCGTTGCATCTTTTACAGTTACAGGGAAGGTACCAAGCAGGTTGTTGTGGTTAGTGGCGAGTGGGGCATGAACTAAACAGTGGCAGAAGGCAGAGAAGAATGGGGAGTGGAAGATGTTCCGGGCGGTGGGGTCTAATTGGAGCTGACAGAAGTGTTTGAGAATGACACATTGGATGCGGAGGCTGGTTGGGTGGAAAGGGAGGACAAGGGGGACCCTATCTTTATTGCGTTTTGGACGGGGAGGGAACATTGTTTGAAAAAGGCACATATCCGGGATGCTTGAGAGTAGAACACCTCCTCATCGCAGCAGATGCGATGGAGATGGAGGAATTGGGAAAAATGGGATGGAGTTTTTGCAGGATACAGTCTGGGAGGTGGTGTAGTCTGGGTAGCTATGGGTTTAACGTAAATGTTGGCCCGGATATGGAGAGGTCAAGAAAGGGGAGGGAGGTGTCTGAGATAGACCATGAATTTAAGGGTGGGATGGAAATTGTTAGGGCAGACATCCGGGAAGCTCCTGATCAGGGCAGATGTGACAGAGACGGAGGATGGACATCTAGAATGCTTGGGAGTAGTACGTCACCTTGTCATAGCAGATACGATGGAGACTTGTCCACGCCTCCTCCAGTGTTGCAGAGACTCACAATGTAAATTTGAAAAATGTAAAAGATGCAACATCTGCCTATGCACCACCTCCCTCACCTCCATTCAGGGCTCTAAACACTCCTTCCAAATGAGACAGAGCTTCACCTGCATCTCCTTCAACCTAGTCTATTGCACCCGGTGCTCCAAATGAGGTCTTCTCTAAATCAGTGAGACCAATTGTGTACTAGGTGACCATTTCACTGAGCATCTTTGCCTGGCCCATAACAGCCAACCTAACCTCCTGGTCACCCCCCATTTCAACTCCTTGCTTCACTCTCCCTCCGCGATGTCCAACCTCAGCCTCCTCCAGTGTCGCAGCAAATCGTAATGCAAATTTGAAGAACGCCTTATCTTCTGCCTGGACACCCTACAGCCAGGAGGACTCAGCATTGAGTTCTCCAAATTCAAATGACCTACCCACCCATCCCCCAGCTTCCCCTCCAGCCCCACCTCCTCCCTTCCATTCCACCTTCTGACCCTCCCTTCCAGCCATCAACCAGGTCGTAGCTACTACTAGTGTCCATGTATCACCACTATTCCACCTCCACCCTCCCCCACCTTTATCTGCAGCTTCCCCTACCCCACGCAGTCCTAAAGAAGGGTTATACCGAAACATTGACTGCTCCTTTCCCGCAGGTGTCATCATGAATCATGTTAAGAGCTGCATGATCTAATTTAGATGATAAACTGGCCCTTGCCATGGGGGCATCATGGTTAGAGCTGTCCAGTGGGCCTGATCATGCCCTTGTTCTCCAAAGAAACAAGAGAGAATGCTCCTTTCCTCCAGATGCTTCCTGGTTTGCTGTGTTCTTCCAGCCTCCTGTTTGTCTACCTGGGTTGCAGCATCTGCTTTTTTTTTGTCTCTCTCAACATTGACGATACTTGGTCTTCAATGTCAAATGTGCAAGGTCAGTAAATTTTAATAAAATGGTTATATGGACATGTATTGATTATCAATTTAAAGGCCTAAATTTGTTCAGCACATTGAATATGCCTTAGCCAAACAGTTCTCTACAGCAACATTGCAAAAAAAAACATGTTTATGAAGTTGTAACTGTTCATGTTTTTCAAAGCAAATACATTAAAATTGTAGGTTTCACCAAACAAGAGTGACCTGAGCAAATGAAAGGAAGATCATTTTAGCAGTTAGGTCTGTGTGCATAAAAATTAATGGACCTATTCCGCACTTTCAGAAGCTCTGCTTTTACTTCATGGTTTTGAAATGAAGTTTTGCACTGTTGAGTACGAAGTGCTCAACACTGGATAGAAAAAAGAAGAGCAATAAAAATACTCCAGAAACAAGTTGGAAGCAACCTAGGAAGTTTGGAATAAGTGTTCAATATATTCACTAACTGCAGACCAGCAAAATAAAACACTTAGAATGTTTATAATGCATTTTAATAATAACAATGTTCTGGTCAAGTCGTGTTTTGAGTGCTAGAAAAGGTTTACAACAAAACGAGAGTCATATTCTAGGACTGAGAAGCAGCAATGCACAAAAAGTCATGGAGCTGATCCCTTATGTTGCACAAGTTATAAAAAATACTAGGCAAACATGGGGATTTTCAGCCCTGAAATAGGAGGTACAATTCATCGTAGCAGTATAAGATATTGAAGGAAACAAAGTAAATTTCCACTGTTACCTTAACAGAAACAAAAGTTCAAACATGTAAAAAGGGTACATACTTGGCAACACCTTTCTTCTACAAGGTAATTCACATCGAAGTAAAAACAGTTGAAATACAAGGATACTTTTCAAAAATCATGCACAATTAGGTAATTATGAATGGAAGGTAATTTATTTAAAGAGATGCTCATTATAACCAAATAATAGAAAAACTAACTGGTACAATGACATATGCAAATATGTTAAAAGATTAATAATCAACGTACAAAGGTCATGGCTTCACAGCATGATAGCAGTAGTCCCAATTCAACCAGTCACATTTTCATTGCAAGTTCATTTCAAGACTTTGACCCACACAAAATTTATGATACCAAAGACAGAGACAACTAAACAAAAGACTAAACAGAATTAAGTCTCTGACCACTAACATTCTCTCTTCTGTTTCTTTGGAGAACAAGGGCATGGTCAGGTCTACTGGACAGCTCTAACCATGATGCCCCCATGGCAAGGGCCAATTTATCATCTAAATTAGATCATGCAGCTGCTAACATGATTTATGATGACACCTGCAGTAGCTAGTCTAAGAAACAATCCACATTTTTGTAGCCCAATTTATCATTTATAGACATTTCAATAATTATGACTCAATTTTGTTTTTAATGTACAATACCTAACTGAAGCAATTTTAAGATTTTGTGCAAAGTAATTATCTTAAGCATCACTAGATGACAACTAATTAGGCAAGTGAGCACCAATTATTTTCTTAAAATGCAACTGTTGGTTTGATAAACAGGAAGATTCATTACATTTAGACACATGTTTATTTCACATTTAAAAAAGCAGAGGACTGGAAACAAGTATTGAGGGGATCAAAACTAAAAAGCAGAAAACTTATGTTAAATTTGTACAAAACCTTGGCTAGATGAAAGATTTCAAAAGAAACTTCTTTACCCAGTCAGCAATTGGATTGTGCAACTGTATACCACGATCAGTAAATATAAAAAATTAGTATAAGTGCATTTAAGAAGAAGATAAATAAGCTTATGGGAAAAAGAAGAAATATAACCATTTGATAATAGAGGGGAGAAGGTGCATGTGGGCTCAGATGTCACATAAAATTTGGATGGAACCACTGGGTCAAATGCCATGTTACCGTAAATATTACATGATGTTATTTATCCTTTGTTAGTCAATTTGAATTAGGGTTTTGCTTTCAAATTCCTCCAAGGTCAGATACTTCCCTATTTCTGTCTTTTCCTCCAGTTGTACATCTCTCTGAGTTCATTCAATTCTGATCTCCGAACATCTTCAATAATGATTGCTCCATGATAGGTAGTCATGCTTCAGCTTTCAAGGTGCTCAAGCTCTGAAATTTCCCCACTAAACCTCTCTAGTTCTTTTGCTAAACTATCTTTTTATCAACTGTAATAATCTACCGACATAATCTGTTTATGTGGCTGATTATAAATTTTGTTTACTAATGCTGCTGTGAAGTACTTTGAAATGTTTTATGACATTGTATTTAATGTCATTTACTGAAAATCAATTCTACATCCCATCTGCATGGGTGGATGTGTTACATAGTGGAATAGTTTTAGATTTTTTTTCTGAAATTTATTCAATCAATTTAAGCCTATCACCAACAATATTGGTCCAAGGAGTTCTATTGCTATTGTTCAGTTTAAAAACTGAGCTATATGCAACGGTTTTGTTCTGAAAAAGCCTAATCAGAAAACAACATCTTTAACATAACACAAGATCTTAGGCTCTTCGTGGGAGCTTTACGAAAAGAAGTTTGACACTGACCCACTTAAGGATATAGTGAGGCAGATGGTCAATAGCTTGATGAAACAGTAATTACAAATTACTTGAATGAATAAAGAGGGGTAAAAAGTCAGAGGTGTAGAGAGGAAACTTGTGTTCTAAGGGCCGTGTCTGCTGACACCATGACCACCAAATGCTTTAGTCAGAAGAAGTCCTGAATTCTCAGAAGGTTGTTGGTCAGTAGGAAATTGCAAAGATAAGGAGAGATGAAGCCATGGAGGGATCTGAAAGCAATGATAAAAATTTTAAGATCTCTGTTGTACTTAACTGTAAGCCAGTTGGTAGACTGAAGATGAATTAACAGGATTCAGTGCAAGTTAAAATGGGCAGCAAGAATTTGGGTTAATATCAACGTTAGGGATAGAACATGAGTGGCTGGCCAGCAGTACATTGCAAGAAGTTCAGAAATAATAAATGCAGGCATGAGATTTTTGGAAGTAGATGAGTGGAGGCAAGATGAAGTTTGGCGATACATTCCTGGTATTGGATGAAGACTATCCTACAATCAGGAGGGCATCATATACTAATACTGTAAATTGCAACTTTGGCTTAAGATTTATTTTATTGTAACAAATCTAACTGACTCAGGTTATACAGGTTTCAAGAATAAAGATAAACTGATGTTCATGACTCCATGCTCCAGAGTCCTTATACTTGGAAGAATTCCTTAGTGCTGCAAATATTTTCTGCATGTTCTACTTTCTCTATGATAGGCAACTTTGCTGTAGTTTTTTATAAAATATGTTTTGAATGGCCTATATACCTGGACAAACATCAAGGATATATGGATTATATCTTAGAAACCAAACACAAAATTCATAAATTTTTCAGACAGAGGAAATTAAAAAGCTCGAGACTTTGAGGAGAGATAGAGATGCCATTATTAACCCATTGTTAAGGAGAGCAATCTTAGATCCAGTATTTATGAAAGAAATTAGGGAATGATTGTACGTTGAAAATACTAAGTGGTTGCAAACAGGAATTGATAGATCAGAGATAATGGGAATTGCGAATGCTGGAGAATCCAAGATAACAAGGTGTAGAGCTGGATGTTATGTAAGCAACATTTCTCTGATTAGTTTTCCAACAGCCCTAATCTTTTGACTTTTAATATTCAAGTTCTACTCTCAAACATTGTTTATTGGATTATTATCTGCAGTGTAGAGCTTACAAAAGGGATCCTCTAATATTAATTAACCTATTTAAAAATTGGTTTTTAAATCCTACTGATACTTCATTACAAAGTCAGACTCTGTGCTTTCAAGCAGCCCTTTGGTCTTAAGGCCATAAGACATAGGCCATTTAAATCATGGCTGACAGGCATTTCAACTCCACTTCCCTGCATTCTCCCCGTAGCCCTTAATTCCTTGCGAGATCAAGAATTTATCGATCTCTGCCTTGAAGGCATTTAACGTCCCGGCCTCCACAGCACTCCGTGGCAATGAGTTCCACAGGCCCACCACTCTCTGGCTGAAGAAATGTCTCCTCATTTCAGTTTTAAACTTACCCCCTCTAATTCTAAGGCTGTGTCCACGGGTCCTAGTCTCCCCGCCTAACGGAAACAACTTCCCAGCGTCCACCCTTTCTAAGCCGTACATTGTCTTATCAGTTTCTATTAGATATCCCCTCAACCTTCTAAACTCTAATGAATACAATCCCAGGATCCTTAGCCGTTCATTGTACGTTAAACCTACCATTCCAGGGATCATCGTGTGAATCTCCGTTGGACACGCTCCAGCGCCGGTATGTCCTTCCTGAGGTGTGGAGCCCAAAATTGGACACAGTATTCTAAATGCGGCCTAACTCAAGCTTTATAAAGTCTCATAAGCACATCACTGCTTTTATTTTCCAACCCTCTTGAGATAAACGACAACATTACATTCGCTTTCTTAATCACAGACTCTACCTGCAAGTTAACTTTTAGAGAATCCTGAACCAACACTCCCGGACCCCTTTGTACTTCTGCTTTACGAATGTTCTCACCACTTAGAAAATAGTCCATGCCTGTATTCTTTTTTACCAAAGTGCAAAACCTCGCATTTGCTCACGTTGAATTTCATCAGCCATTTCCTGGACCACTCTCCTAAACTGTCTAAATCTTTCTGCAGCCTCCCCACCTCCTTAATACTACCTGCCTGTCCACGTATCTTTGTATCATTGGCAAACTTCGCCAGAATGCCCCCCATCCCTACATCCAGATCGTTAATACATAAAGTGAACAGCGGCAGCCCCGACACTGAAACCTGCGGGATACCACTTGTCACCCATTGCCATTCCAAAAAAGACCCTTTTATCCCAACTCTCTACCTTCTGTCAGACAGCCAATCCTCAATCCAAGCCAGTAGCTCATCTCGAGCACCATGGGCCCTCACCTTACTCAGCAGCCTCCCATGAGGCACCTTATTAAAGGCTTTTGGAAGTCTAGATAGATAACATCCACTGGGTTTCCCTGTTCTAACCTACTTGTTACCTCTTCAAAGAATTCTAACAGGTTTGTCAGGCACGGCCTCCCCTTACTAAATACATGCTGACTTGTTCTAACCCGACCCTGCACTTCCAAGAATTTAGAAATCTCATCCTTAACAATGGATTCTAGAAATTTACCAACAATTGAGATTAGGCTAATCGGCCTATAATTTTCCATCTTTTGCCTTGATCCTTTCTTAACCAAGGGGGTTACAACAGCAATTTTCCAATCAGCTGGGACTTTCCCAGATTCCAGTGACTTTTGAAAGATCACAACCAAAGCCTCCGCTATTTCCTCAGCCCAAAGGCTTGCTTATACAAGGTCAAAAATCACAAAGCACCAAGTTATACTCCAATAGGTTCATGTGGAATAGGTTCAACAGGAAACAAGCATTCGTAGTTTTGCTCCTTCTTCAGGTGGTAGTGAGAGAGCTGGCAACACACACAATTTATAGGCAAAAGATCAAAGGGTCATAGAACTGATGTGAATGTATCGAACAAACAGCCATCTTTGGTTTGTTCAAAACACTTGCATCAGTTCTACAACCCTGTGATCTTTTGCCTGTAAATTGTGTCTGGTGCCACCTCTCTCAATGACACCTGAAGAAGGGGTGACACTCTGAAAGCTCGTTGTCTTCAAATAAAACTTTTGAACTGTAACCTGGTGTCGTGTGATTTTTTGACCTTGTCCATCCCAGTCCAACATCAGCACCTCCACATCATTGCTTATATGACTACTAGAAAACTATCCAAATTAAACACTCAGAGTAACAGTTAGCAACTCTAACAATATTATGCAATCTTTTAAATGATTAAAATTATGAATAAAATATAACTTCGAATAACTTCTAGATGTTCCAGTGCTTGATTCATAATTAGTACGGAAATAATTACAAAGGTTAACAATGTCAATGAGAGGAACTGAACACAGAAATATTGAAATGAAGAACAGGAGTAGATCATTCGGCCCTTCAAGCCTGTTCTATCATTCAATAGGATCATAATGATCATTCAACCCACTACCCTTTTCCCGATTTCACCCCATACCCTTTAATTTCTTTAGTACTAAAGAACTATATATATATATCTCCTTTCTGAAAACTGAAACTGTTTTGGCCTCAACCACTTTCTGTGGAAGAGAGTTCTACTTGACAATCTCTGGGTGAAACGTTTTCTTCTCATTTTAGTCCTAAATACCTGCCCATTTCCTGAGACCATGAGCCCTGGTTCCAGACTCCTGAATGGGCTTGAAAGGATGTAGAAAGGATGTCAGCTCTTGTAGAGGAGTCTAGAACTGGCAGCCACTCTTAAAATTAAGGGTTATTCTTTTAGGGCAGAGGTGAAGAGAATTTTCTGGAAGGTTGAGAGACTTTGGAACTCTGCCTCAGAAGGCAGAGGAACTGTGATCATTAAAGCAGAGGTAAATAGATTCTTGGGAATTGAAGTTTATCAGAGAGGTAGATGGGAGTGCGGAATTCAATCACTCACAGATCAGCCTTGATCTACTGAATGGCTGAGGAACCTCGAAGGCCTCAAAGACCTACTTCTGCTCGTAATTCATATGGTCACAATGTCCCCTAAGGGACTTTATCAGTAGTCTTCGGAAAACTCAAATGGTCCCCATCCATTGGTTGTCCCTCATCAATGGTACAAAAAAAACTCCAATTTGTCAAACACAATTTCCCATCTGTAAATCCATTCTGGCCTTGCCTAACTTTATCATTCTTTTCAAACATCCGTTTATTACATCCCTTATAATATATTCAAACACCTTCCCTACTATTGACATTAAACTAACAGGCCTGTAGCTAACAGGTCTCCATTCTTTCTCCCTCCTTCTTAAATAGTGGGGTTGTATTTGCTATTTCCAGTCTGAGGGAACTTTTTTCAGAATCTGTACAATTTTGAAAGATAACGATCAATGCATCCATTATCTCTCCAGCCCCCTCCAACATTCTAGGATGAAGATCATTTGGTACACGGGATCTATCGACCTTAAAGTACAACCTCTTTGATAACACTAAATTTTATTTTCCTCCATTTCACAAATCCCTTGATCACTCTGTATATCTGAGACTTTCTGTACCTTCTTCTGTGAAGCCAGAAACAAAATGAGGGTTTTCTTCCTCCTCGGTTTCCCTCTTTTCCACTAATAAACTTTTCCGTCCCCATTAGTAATTAATCTGTATTTGTCCCAGCTAATTTTTTCCTTTTCACATACCTAAAAAAGTTTTTACAGTTCACCCTCAACGGTTTGTATTCACACTCTCTTTTCTCTTCCTAAATCAGTTTCTTGATCTCCTTTGCTGGGTTCTAAATTTCTCTGAATCTTCACACTTACTACTTTTTCTGCTATCCTCAGAAATCACTTCCTCCGACCTAACACAACTTTTAACTTTATTCATTATCGTTATTGATTCATCCCTTTAGGCATTTGTGCCTTAGGATGAATACACATCTGTTCTTTAAGTACTAGCCATTGACTGTGTATCAACAAATATTTTACTGCATTCTCCCAATCCAACATTCCCAACTGCCCCTCATACCTTCATAATTTCCTTTGTTTAGATTTAAGGTCCTTGTTTGAGAATGAACTGCATCACATTAATACTTAATCTGAAATTCCACCATATTATGGTCACAAGATTATTAACTCACCCTTTCTCATTACACATTAAATCCAAAATAGCCCGACACCAAAGTCGGCAACACAATGTACTAATCCAGAAACTCATCTCACACTCCAGGAATTAATCCTCCACAGCATCAGTGCCCCACTAATAACCCAGTTTGTGTGTACACTGAAGTTGTCCATTATTACAGTATTTTCAACACTGCATTGCTAATTTCCTTGATTATACTGAGCACATTCACAGTACTTATCTGTTGTTCTCTTTCTTAGCTCCACCCTAACCTGATTCTACACCAAGATGATCACTTACTCATGCAAGGATCTTGCCCCTATAAAAAGTGCTACCCACCTTTTCCTTTTTGCAAATCCTTCTTAAAGGCTGAATATCCCTGAATAATCAGTGCTCAATCTTGATCACTCTGTAGCAGTCTCCATTACTGCAATTACATTACACCAATTTTCCTTAATTTGTGCATTCAAGCCAGGACCTCCAGCATCTGCGGTTCCTATTATCTCTGATATATCTATTCCTGTTTGCAACCACTTAGTATTTTCAACGCACAATCATTCCCTAATTTCTTTCATAAATACTGGATCTAAGATTGCTCTCCTTAAAAATGGGTTAATAATAGCTTCTCTATCTCTCCTCAAAATTTCTAGCTTTTTAATTTCCTCTGTCTGAAGAATTTATGAATTTTGTGATTGGTTTCTAAGATATAATCCATATATCCTTGATGTTTGTCCAGGAATAAAGGCCATTCAAAACATATTTTATAAAAAAACTACAAAGTTGCCTATCATACAGAAAGTAGAACATGCCGAAAAAATTTGCAGCACTAAGGAATTCTTCCAAGTATAAGGACTCTGGAGCATGGAATCATGAACATCAGTTTCTCTTTATTCTTGAAAACTGTATAACTGAGTCAATTATATTTGTCACAATAAAATAAATCTTAAGACAAAGTTGCAATTTACAATGTTAGCATCTGATGCCCTCCTGATATAAGATAATATCTTCATCCAATACCAGGAATGTATCGCCAAGCTTCATCTTGCCTCCACTCATCTACTTCCAAAAATCTCATGCCTGCATTTATTATCTCTGGTTTTCCTACAATTACTTTATCTTACTTGGCCTTAACTTAATAGACTTTACAGCTGTTGGTAAACCTGACTAGCAGTGATAAATTTGAGTAATACATAACAAACTTTATTATTTGCAATAAACCTGACTTAAAGCATCTCTTTCCCCCATGCACTAAATTCCCACTTTAACCTTATTTGCTAATCACTTGAAGTACATCTCACTCAGGTTTAGTCTCCTGACCATGATCCCCTATTGACTGTATAGTTTGAAAAGCCTGACTCTGGATATAGAGTATCAGGTACAGGGAATCAATTAACTTTCAGTTCCATTAACTTCTGATGTACTCCTTTCCTACAAATAACAGTTTCTTTCCATTTTGAATCTTGATAGTCTGGTGGTTCTTCAGTATTCCTGGAAAATGTTTACAACTTCCTCAGAGAAGACAAGCTCAATAAAAATGCTTAGTTTCACTGTCACTTCCTTATTCCCTGTTATAAATTCTGTTTCTGTGGTGGGACCACATTTGTCTTTGCTTTCTTTCCTATTTTCTTACAAATCTGTAAAAGCTTTTACAACCCATTTTTGTTTCTTGCTAGTTCAGGTTCAGATTGTTCTTTCTTTTTCAGCTTCTAACTTGGACTTTTGTTGATTTATAAAAATGCCCCCAATCCTCAAGTTTACCAATTTTTTTAAAAAACAACTTTTTCAGCCTTTGCCTTTGAACTGTGGACAGAAATATTAACTTTGGAGTTCCATGACCTAACTGGTTTTGGCTTATTGTCAGGTGAGTTGACAACCGAGTACAACATTTGTCAATGATAAATTTGCTTGATAAAGTTTTAATAATTGAATCGCTAGTTTGTTTTAGTCTTTTGGGACAGGAAATAAATTCTCAATTCCTAAATGAATGAGACAGCACATCATTCAAAATATGCTAATGCACACAATGCCAGCTGGGAATACAGTACTGGTTTCCTCATCAAGATGGTTGACAATGGAAAATTCCACAGAAGTTGACACAACTATGTTGCTGAAAAAGTGACAATAAGATGTACCTGCCAGAGTCAGCAGTTTTAACAGAGTAAATAAATATTCGGAAAAACTGTAATAAAGTTGTACAAACAGACAGATGTATTGGGATTTTCGTAGATTATCTGGTCTCTCAAGAACTGATTTTGATATCAGTGGTGTGTGGGGAATTAAACAAAAAGGATAATATTCAAATAAAATTATTTGATCTCCAAATTACTTGATTACCCTCTGAACTATTCAATGCTTGCAAATTTAAATTCAGGAAACTGTTCGTTAATAAACCTGCATTTAATAGTTTCCATGTGCTTTATATTATTCACAGGATACAGTATATTAATATTAATCAATCAGAAACACAGTGTGTGGGAAATTGCCTTTCACATTTCACTAAAAGGAAAGAAAGGGCCATTAATCTGGCAGTATCTCTTGCCAGATCAGTTTACAAAGTCATTAGATACTGACTGAGCTATATCTTAACCAAGTTTACAATTTAAATCGAGCCACAAGTTGGACGTGACGTGGCCTATTTCTCCTCTGTAAAATGGCTGGGTTAGTTGAAAGCAGGCCCTCCCCCACATCCCAGAACAGTGATTTACCCGCTCTTTCCGCATCCATGGGGAGTTCTCCCGCTCTCCCTCTCCGACGCTCACAACCGGGCTCTCAAGAGCAAACTGCTTCCCCTCCGGCCTGTAACTGTCAGGGCACGGTTTATCCCCGAGCCAGAGCCGACCACAATACACTCCACATGCGGAGAAGCGATTCTTGTAGCCATTATTCGTCCTCCTCCTCGGGGCCAAGCAAAAACACGAGCCCGTCTCCGGCCGCGCGCGCCTGTGTCCCCAGCGGGGACGCGCGGCATACGCTCGTGCCTCAGAACAACGTCAGAAATCATAAACGGCAGAAACGGTTTATTACTGATGACCATCTGAGAAACGGTTTATTACTGATATTACTGACGGCAATCTGAGAGACAGTTTATTACTGATGATAATCTGAGAAATGGTTTATTACCAATATTACTGACGGTAATCTGAGAGACATGACAATAACTGATATTACTGACAGTAATCTGAGAGATGGTTTTTATTACTGATGGTAAACTGAGAGATTATTTGTTACTAATATTACCAACAGTAATTTGAGACACCATTTATTACCAGTATTGCTGATAGTGATCTGAGTGACGGTTTATTACTGATGATAATCTGAGAGATGGTTTATTACCAATATTACTGACGGTAATCTGAGAGACAGGATTATTACTGATATTACTGACAGTAATCTGAGAGATGGTTTTTATTACTGATGGTAAACTGAGAGATTGTTTGTTCCTAATATTACCAACAGTAATTTGAGACACCATTTATTACCAGTATTACTGACAGTAATCTGAGAGATGGCTTATTACTGATTATTACTGCCGGTAATCTGGGAGATGGTTTATTACGGTTCATTTTTTATCTTTCAAAAATATACTTTATACATAAAATATCAATAAGTAAATGCAAGTGCAAAATAATAAAATAAAAAGCTGAAGAAAGTCCACTATACTCAAAACATTTACTGGGGTTCTGTCTCCATATATACAGACCTACTGAGTTTCTCCTGCATTTTTAATATGCTAAGTTTCTCCAGCAATTTCTGGTATTGTTTAAGTACAAAACACATCCGTGATGACTTTGCAGAAAATATAGTGACATTTTGACATTCCTCATTTGAGCTTCAATCCAGTTGCAACTAAAAAGGCATTTTCCAGATGTGAAAGGAAACTATTTCTATATCTGTTAAGTCTACCAAGGTATCTGGCAATGTAACAGACACTTGTTATGTATTGATAGAAAGACCTTAGCTGGTGATCTTTCCCTATTGGACCATGACAGCAGTGGCCACAGTTTTATTGCATCCCTCACCACGTAGTCCTGCACCTAGTAATTATGACTGTTTAATTGCACGGGGTGATCACTTATTCTGCTCACTGACGCCCCGTTTGTGTTCTAGTCGGGCCACTCAGCTCCTGACCTCGTTCCAACCTTGGTTCAAATTTGGACAAAACTGTTGACTTCCAGTGGTGAACTGAGAGTGATTGCCCTTCATAAGTATTTGATTAAGTATGGTATCAATGAGCCGTGCCCAGCAAAGCCGGAGTCACTGAGAACCAGAGGAAAAGATTTCTGCTGGTTGGAGCAACACCTGACATACCTGCAGTTGTAGTTGTTGGAATTCAATTATCTCAACTCCAGGACATCACTGCAGGAGCTCCTTGGGGTAGTATCCTAGGCTGAATCACATTTAGCTGCTTTATTAATTACATTCCTGCACCCCTGCCCCTTCATCATACAGCCAGGAGTATGGAGATAACAGAGTGTGAAGCTGGATGAACGCAGCAGGCTAAGCAGCATCTTAGGAGCACTAAAGCTGATGTTTTGGGCCTGGACCCTTCATCAGATAGGGGGATGGGGAGAGGGTTCTGAAATAAATAGGGAGAGAGGGGGAGGCAGACCGAATATGGATAGAGGAGAAGATAGGTGGAGAGGAGAATATAGGTGGGGAGGTATGGAGGGGATAAGTCAGTCCAGGGAGGACGGACAGGTCAAGGAGGCGGGATGAGGTTAGTAGGTAGGATATGGAGGTGTGGCTTGACGTTCTCCCTCACCCCTATCCCAGGCCCCAAGATGACTTTCCATATAAAGCAGATGTTCACCTGCACATCTGCCAATGTGATATACTGCATCCACTGAACCCGTTGTGGCTTCCTCTGCATCGGGGAAACCAAGCGGAGGCTTGGGGACCGCTTTGCAGAACACCTCCGCTCAGTTCACAATAAACAACTGCACCTCCCAGTCGCAAATCATTTCAACGCCCCCTCCCATTCGTTAGATGACATGTCCATCCTGGGCCTCCTGCAGTACCATAACGATGCAACCTGAAGGTTGCAGAAATAGCAACTCATATTCCGCTTGGGAACCCTGCAGCCCAATGGTATCAATGTGGACTTCACAAGCTTCAAAATCTCCCCTTCCCCCACTGCATCCCAAAACCAGCCCAGCTTGTCCCCGCCTCCCTAACCTGTTCTTCCTCTCAACTATCCCCTCCTCCAACCTCAAGCTGCACCTCCATTTCCTACCTACTAACCTCATCCCGCCTCCTTGACCTGTCTGTCCTCCCTGGACTGACCTATCCCCTCCCTACCTCCCCACCTATACTCTCCTCTCCACCTATCTTCTCCTCTGTCCATATTCGGTCCACTTCCCCCTCTCTCCCTATTTATTTCAGAATCCTCTCCCCACCCCCCTCTCTGATGAAGGGTCTAGGCCTGAAACGTCAGCTTTTGTGCTCCTAAGATGCTGCTTGGCCTGCTGTGTTCATCCAGCCTCACACTTTGTTATCTTGGATTCTCCAGTGTCTGCAGTTCCCATTATCTCTGGCCAGGAGTGCGGATTTTATTTTTACTATTCATTTGTGGGATGTGGGCTTGTTGGCTGGGCCAGCATTTCTTGACCATCCCTAGTTGCCCTTGAGAAGGCGGTGGTGAGCTGTCTTCTTGAACTGCTGCAGTCCTCATGCTGCAGGTCGACCCACAATGCCATTCAGGATTTTGACCCAGCGACAGTGAAGGAACCAGGATATATTTCCAAGTCAAGATGGCGAGTGGCTTGGAGGGGAATGTGGACGTGTTGGTGTTCCCATATATCTGCTGCCCTTGTCCTTTCAGGTGGAAATGGTCATGCGTTTGTAAGGTGCTGTCAGAAGATCTTTAGTGAATTTATGCAGTGCATCTTGTATATAGTTAACACTGCTGCTACTGAGCATCGGTGGTGGAGGGAGTGGATGCTTGTGGGTGTCATGCCAATCAAGTGGGCTGCTTTGTCCTGGATGGTGTCAAGCTTCTCGAGTGTTGTTAGCCTGCACTCATACAGGCAAGTGGGGAGTATTCCATCACACTCCTCACTTGTGCCTTGTAGGTGGTGGACAGGTTTTGGGGCATCAGGAAGTGAGTTACTCACCGCAGTATTCCTAGTTTCTGGCCTGCACTTGTAGCCACTGTGTTTATGTGGTGAGTCCAGTGAGTGTCTGGTCAATGATAACCCCCAGAATGTTGATAGTGGAGGTCAAGGGTGTGCTTAAATTGTCTCTTACTGGTGATGGTCATAGCCTGGCATTTGTGTGGCATGAATGTCACTTGCCACTTGTCAACCCAAGCCTGGACATTGTCCAGATCTTGCTGCATCTGAATACGAACTGCTTCAATATCTGAGGAGTCACAAATGGTGCTGAATATTGTGTAGTCATCAGGAAATGTCCCCATTTCTGACCTGATGATGGAGGGAAGGT
This sequence comes from Stegostoma tigrinum, assembly GCF_030684315.1. Taxonomy (NCBI): domain Eukaryota; kingdom Metazoa; phylum Chordata; class Chondrichthyes; order Orectolobiformes; family Stegostomatidae; genus Stegostoma; species Stegostoma tigrinum. The sequence goes on along the minus strand of NC_081358.1, from coordinate 31,286,163 downwards.
CATTGATGAAGCAGCTGAAGATAGTTGGCCAAGGACACCACCCTGAGGAGCTCCTGCAGAGATGTTCTGGAGCTGAGATGATTGACCGCCAACAAACACGACCATCTTCCTGTGAGCCAGTTACGACTCCAACCACTGGAAAGTTTGTCTCCGCTACCAGTTTTGCTAGGGCTCCTTGATGCCACACTTGAATGTAGCCATGATATCAAGGGCTGTTGCTCTCACCCGATCTCTGGAATTTGTTGATTATACAGTGTTCTGCAATATTTGTGACACCTGAGGTACTGATGCAGTTCATGTCCATACGCAGCAGCAACTGGACAACATCAAAGCTTGGGCTGATAAGTGGCAAGTGACATTTGTGCACACAAGTGATGCCCAACTCCATCAAGGGAGAATCTAACCATCACTCTTTGATATTTGCTGGCATTACTAATGTTGAATTCCCCACTTTCAACATCCTGGGAGACATCATTGATCAAAAACTGAATTGGATTATTCATATAAATTCTGAGACTGCAACAGCAAGGCAGAGGCTAGGAATTCTACTGTGAATAACTCACCTGCTGTATGTCCAAAGCCTGTTCGCCATCACAAGACACAAGTCGGGAATATACTGGAATACTCTCCACTTAACTGGAAGGGTGCAGTTTCACTCAGGAAGCTTGAAACCATCCAGGACAAAGCAACCTGCTAAATTAGTATCCCATCCAACATCTTCAACATTGGCTCCCTTTACCTCTGACTCATCATAGCAACAGTGAGTGCCAGCTACAAGATGCACTGCAGTAACTCAACAAAGCTCCTCCAATAGCACTTTTCAGACCATGACCTCTATCATGTAGAGGGAAAAGGGCAGAGGACATGTGGGAACACAAGTTACCCTCCAAGCTACACAGCTCAGAATTGGAACTATGTCACTTTTCGTGTCACTGGGTTGCAATCCAGGAACTCCTAACAGCATTGAAGAATGCAGCGTTTGAAGAAGGCAGCTCACCACCACCTTCTCCAGGGCAATTAAGAATGGGCAATAAATGCTGTTCCAGCTAATGATACTTGTTTCCCATGAATGACATTTTCTTTAAAAACTGACTGTAAATCAGGGGATACAATTTGTTATTATGAATAAGATGGCAACCCAGAGAGGCATTTTGTTACTGTTAATACTCAGTTAATCTGGGGAGCAGCAGTTTGTTGCCATCACTACTTATAGTAATCCCAGCCATGCAATTTGCTCCTGTTAATTCTGATGGTAGTCTCAGAGATGTAGTTTGTTGCTGATTATATAGACAATAGGTTTGTTATTGCTAATATTGACAGTAATTCCAGAGTGGTGGTCCATTGTTAGTCATATTTACAGTAATCCTGGAGAAATGATTTTTTACTGTTAATCTTGTTAGTAAACTGTGCATGGTGGTTTGGTATCGTTAGCGCTGACACTAATCCCAGAGCAGTGGTATGTTGTTGTTAATATTGACAGTAATCTGGAGAGGCAGTTTGTTACTGGCGATACTGATGATCACTGAGACGATTTGGTTTGTTAATGATAATATTTTTACTACTCTTGGAGTGTAGTAGGATATTGTTAATGCTAGTGGTATTCTGAGGACATCAGTTTGTTGCTGGTAGTACTGACAGACTCCTAGACCTGTAACCTTTTACTGTTAAACATACAGTAACCCTAGCTTTGTCACTGTTTTTGCAAACAGTGACAGACAAAAATGTAGTATTCTTCCATAATCAATAATGCTATAGCACCGGTTAACAGACCAGCCAGTGATAAAGTGAATGAAAATCTGGAGTTCCATATCATAGACAACAAGCAAAAAGCCACTCATCTGACCTAGAACAAACCAAAGGCTTGGAGAGGTAACCACCTATAAGCCAAAAGAGTTTTGCAAAGTGTCACAGTGCACTAAACCATTGACTGTGAAAAGAACCTAGAGGAGTACAGCAGTAAGTTTACAGGGTTAGGATGTCTTCTGGGAGATTATCATGTTGAATTCAGGGAGAGTGTAAGGCCAATTCAGCATCTGCCAAGAAAAGTTCCAGCTGCCCTCCAGGTCAGACTGAAAGACAAGGTGGGAGAACTGGAAAAGAAGGAAGTAATCAAGAAAGTGGCAACTCCTGCAGAATGAATTGGGGAAGCTGTTCCTCAACTGCAGGCAGCTGATCAGCAACATATGAACTCACAACATGCACAGTTCACAGTTCAACCATCAGATTCAAAAACCTAATAACAGAAATATGGACCAACAACGGGTAGCACATCAACAACAAATGGCATGGGAATGATACCCTACAGGGAAGGAATATTATCTAGATGAACACCTAATGTCAATATGCATATATACCATTAAGAAGTTAGCACAGGGATGGAATCTTACCGAGATCTGATTGACGTGGGCCAAGGCAAAATGAATAGGTTGAATTTGACAAGATGTTTGGCGATCCAATCTTGATGTCAAGATCATCTCATCACATCCTATTTAGTTTGTTCAAGCAGCATGGTAAGATTCTTGTTGGCCAACAGTGAGTTCTCAATTGACGATCATTATTCCTTGTTTGACAGCTTGTTATCAGCACAGAACAACTCACTATGGGGTTGCAATCTTATTAAACCCACATTAAAACTAGCTCTTGGGAAAATTTAACTTGGAAACCAGAGTAGGTTCTCAGCAGGTTCAACCTGCTGGTTGCTGCAGGAGATCCATGATGGTTGCAGACAAACTGGACAGCAGAGCACAATCCACAGCGTCAGCTATACCTACGCTTCTGCTATGGGCATTGACACTTCACTTTCAGGGAGGCAACATCACCATTCTTGTGTCTCCCAGTACTGGCACGGTGCCCGACAAGTGGAGAATGGTCGAAGAGGCCACATCAGCAAACCAGCGGTGTATGGTTGCATCAGGCACAGATACTGTGTAGGAAAAGAAACACATTAAGTGATTTTTGCCAGGCTGTCTACCAGTGCAGCTTCATTGTGCTCAATGCGTATTTGTCTGGCTCCTACTATAACATGCATGCCTTATTTTGCCCTGCTGTGCCTTGCATTGCACTGATAATTGAAATAGTCAGACAACGAGCCAGAAATGCCAAGTGAACAATGCATCTCAGCCATCTCCAGCATCACAAATGCCGTGCGTAGCCAATTTGATTCACTCCACCTGACGGCAAGAAATGACTAAGGAAATGACCGCTGCAAAGGTTATAGGCCCAGACATAATCCAGCAATAATACTAAAATAAGTGTGCTCCAGGCACCTAGCCAAGCTCTTCCAGGATAGCTAAAAACCTGGAATCTACCCATCAAGAAGGACAAGGGCACAAGATTCATGGGAATACCACCTCCTGCAAATTCCTTTGCAGCCATTTGCTATCCATTGCCATTTCTTCAATGTCACCAGGTCAAAATCCTAGTACCCCATCCCTAACAGCATTGTGAATATACCCACAGCAAATGAACTGCAATGGTTCATGAAGATGGTTCATCACCACCTTCTCAAGGGTAATTAGGGATTGAAAATAAATGGATGTGAGTTTGCTCGCTGAGCTGGAAGGTTAGTTTTCAGACATTTTGTCACCATTCTAGGTAACATCATCAGTGAGCCTCCGACGAAGCGCTGGTGTTATGTCCCGCTTTCTATTTATATGTTTAGGTTTCCTTGGGTTGGTGATGTCATTTCCTGCATTGGTGATGTCATTTCCTGTTCTTTTTCTCAGGGTATGATAGCTTGGCTCCAAATCAATGTGTTTGTTGATGGAGTTCCGGTTGGAATGCCATGCTTCTAGGAATTCTCGTGCGTGTCTCTGTTTGGCCTGTCCTAGGATGGATGTGTTGTCCCAATCAAAGTGGTGTCCTTCCTCATCTGTATGTAAGGATACGAGTGATAGTGGGTCATGTCGTTTTGTGGCTAGTTGATGCTCATGTATCCTCGTGGCTAGCTTCCTGCCAGTTTGTCCAATGTAGTGTTCGTCACAGTTCTTGCAAGGTATTTTGTAGATGACGTTCGTTTTGTTTGTTGTCTGTATTGGGTCTTTTAAGTTCAATAGCTGCTGTTTTAGTGTGTTGGTGGGTTTGTCGGGTACCCTGATGCCAAGAGGTCCGAGTAGTGTGGCAGTCATTTTGGAAATGTCTTTGATGTAGGGGTTTCTGGGCCCGTTTTGTCTGGGGAATGACATCCACAGGAAATGACATCACCAACCCAAGGAAACCTAAACATATAAATAGAAAGTGGGACATAACACCAGCGCTTCGTTGGAGGCTCACTGATGATGTTACCTAGAGTGGTGACGAAACGTCTGAAAACTAACCTTCCAGCTCAGCGAGAAAACTCACATCCAGAGCCTCAACCTGAGCTACAAATCTTCTCAAAACTCGCTATTGAAAATAAATGCCGGCCCAGCCAGTAAAACTCAAATCTCCAGAGTTATTTTTTAACAAATCAAAACCAGAAAACTGAGTTAACATCAAGATATAGTTTCATAAGCAGTGAACATTTGAGCATCAAGGGATTCTTACAACTGATATAGAGTCATATTTTGTAATTACCACTGATATACCAGTAGGTATTTTTGAGCAGTAAAGCAGATAGAAGGAAAATAGATTTGTAAGCAAGAATAGGAAGACTGTCTGTTTCACCTTGTTCTCTTATCATCTTGGAATTTTGCACCCTGTGAATAAAGGAAATTGGGAAAATAACTAACGCTAGAAAGGCTAAGAACTTTACATTGCACTTCTCCTGTCCATATGACCCATTACTCCTTTCAGACTTATTACTGATGTTTACGTGTGTGTTTGGTGTTGCATTTTCACTTTTATTTCTTGAGGTCAGTTGGGAATGAAATTTCTCTTTATTCATTGAAGAAAACTTCTTCATTTTGATCTAGTCAACTATTATTTAACTGAAATATGATATAGCTGCATATTAAAAAGAAACAAAAGTATTTGTTGCAATTGACCATGGGAGGGTTAAAAAGTGGGAACAAATTCCCCCCCCTCACTTATTTATAACACATTTAATGGTTTGGCTATGACATTTGCGCAGGCATGCAGAATAATTGGACTGGGAAACAAATTATTCCTTCTTAAACTCCTAAAAAACCTCCACAAGGATTTCCTTGAATCTCTAGAATCGAATGCACTAGAATACCCACATTTGCTGCCAATGCTTTACTGAAGCTGGGTGAAACAACTTATGAAAAATTAAAAGGTATTATTCTTGGAAGAATGAAAAGGTGTATCCAGGGACTCAGATATATTTCCACCTGAACATCAAAAAAATAGAAATTGCAAAATGGCTGATGAAATATCTAGAGGTGAAACTGAGGATCGTGACAAAGATAAATTAATACTAGAGTTCTAACAGGAATAAAGAAAAGATAATTTCTGGATTGAAAAGAAGAAAGTGAGACAAGAATTTCAGATTGTCATACCAGAAGGAGGCATTCAACAAAGAAGTAGAAAGAGCCAGACAAACATGCCTCCCATGAAGACAAAGACAAGAACAAGACTGGAGAACCCTGGATATCAAGAGTCACGTATATGAGGATGAAAAAAGAAGAGAACCTTACAGCAGATGCCCAGAGATCAATACAGCATCTTCACTAATGAGTGTAAAAAATGCAGGGGGAAATTAAAATGGAAATTCATACAAAAATAAGCGAGTGCGTGAGGAAGGATTGGTGGGAACAGTTCTGAGGAAGAGTAAGTGGACCCTTCGATACTGCCACACCTGCTAAGTTTCTCTAGCTCCTTGTTTTTGTTAAAAACAATTGAGTGTTTTCGTTAATCCTTTCTTGCCACATAAACAAGAAAGCCCTGGACATACCAGACTACAATATTTATTTTATTTAATAATAGATCCAGAGGAAAATTGTAATAATGTGATAACTAGCATCTGTGAAGCAGTTCATAAATTCAACAAATTGATTTTATAAGTATTTTATACAATCTAAAACAAGGAAAATTTTGCCAGTTGTAGAAAATGTTGTAAACAGTTGGTTATCCACTATTTCAATTTGTTTATATGTGATTTTTAATGCAAACCAGGCTCTTTCCCAAAATATTTTTCAGCTCTCAATGATAATTTTACATGAAAGCCATTTGGCTCCTCAATCTTCCTAGATACCTTACCCATTCAGTTACTATACAAAAAAAGACATCATCTCAACTTAGAGATAGCAAGAACTGTGGACATTGCAGTCAGAGTCAATACAGTGTGGAGCTGGAGGAACATGGGAGGTCGGGCAGCAGAAAAGGAGCTGGAAATTTGACTTTTTGGGCCTAGACCCTTCATCAGCACTGATGAAAACCAGCAGCTGATCAGTCATTTGCAGACACAGAAATGTTTTGATTCTATAGGTGGAGATTCTGATATAGCATTCACAAATTAGATTTTTGATTGGTTGGCCATGAAATGAAATGATGGTGAAGAGATGAGTGGAACTTGCTAAAAATGCTGTAAGAATTGCTTGTTTTAAACTTTTCTGCAATTGCTATGCAGCAGTTATTAGTAAAGTAAGTCTGGATGGTTAAAAAATGTGAATGCCCAGAAGAAAGTGCAAGTTTCATTCAAGGATTGTGTGTGAAAAGAGAATGATGCAGCAATCCAGAGGCAGCATGTTCCAGTTAGGATGAAGGGCAAGGCTGGTACGTATAGAGAATGGTAGGTGACCAGAAAAATTGACGTTTAGGTCAAGAATAAGAAGGAAGCAAATGCTAGGGGGAGGCAATGGTCCAGTGGTATTATCACTGGACTGTTAATTGAGAGATCCAGATAATGTTCTGGGGATGTGGGTTTGAATCCCGCCACAGCAAATGGTTGAATTTGAGTTCAATAAATATCTGGAATTAAGAATCTAATGATGACCATAAATCCATTGTTGATTGTCGGAAAAAACCTGTCTGGTTCACTAGTGTCTTTTAGGGAAGGAAACTGCCATTCTTACCTGGTCTGGCCTACGTGTGACTCCAGACCCACAGCAATGTGGCCGACTCTTAACTGCCCTCTGGGCAATTAGGGATAGGCAATAAATGCTGCCAGGCCAGAGACGACTTCATCACGTGCATGAATAAATAAAGGAGGTATAGAGAGGAGAAATCAAATGATTCCCTAGAAGAGTATAAAGGAAAATTCAAAGGGATTCTATAAATACATTAAGGACAAAAGGGTTATTAGGAAGAGAATAGGGCCCCTTAAAGATCACCAAGACCACTGATATGTGGAACTGCAGGAGATGGAGGAGATACTAAACAAGTATTTTGCATCAGTGTTTTCTATGGAGAAGGATATGGATACGTAGAGCATGGGGGAATAAATAGTGACATCTTGAAAAATGACCATATTGCAGACGAGGAGGTGCTGAAAGTCTTAAAACAAATAAAGGTGGGTAAATCCCCGAGATATGATCAGGTGTATCCTGGAACTGTGTGGGAAGCTAGAGAAGTGATTCCTGGACCCCTTGCTAAGACCTTTGTTTCATCAATAGCCACAAGTGAGGTGCTGGATGACTGGAGGTTGGCTAACATGGTGCCACTATTTAAGAAAGGCGGTAAGGAAAAGCCAGGGAACTATAGACCAGTGAGCCTGACCTTGATGGTGGGCAAGTTGTTGAAGGGAATCCTGAGAAACAGGATTACATTTATTTGGAAAGACAAGGGCTGATTTGGGATGGTCAACCTTCTGCCTGGGAAATCATGTCTCACGAACTTACTTGAGTTTTTTGAAGACGTAACAAAGAAGATTAATGAAGTCAGAGCAGTGGACGTGATTCATGTGGACTTCAGTTTGGCGTTCAACAAGGTTCTTCATGGTAGACTAGTTAGCAAGGTTAGATCAAATGGAATAGGGAGAGAACTAACTATTTTTGATATAGAACTGGCTCAAAGGTAGAAGACAGAGAGTGGTGGTGAAGGGTTGCTTTTCAGGCTGGAGACCTGTGACCAGCGGTGGGCTACAAGGATTAGTGATGGGTCTGCTACTTTTCATCACTTATGTAAATGTTTTGGATTTGAGCAGAGGAGTTATGGTTAGTGAGTAGATAGATAGACAAGTAGTGAAGTTTAGTGAAGAAGGCAGGACAGAGCACCAACGCTTCACTGGAGGCGCACTGACAATGTTACCTAGCAGGGTGATGAAACATTTGCACCAAACCCACCAACTCTGAAAGCATGTATGCAACTTCATCCACAACCCGAGCTACAAATCTTCTGAAAAGACGGTGTTACATATGCTTGCCTTTACTGGTCAGCGCATTGAATTTAGGAATTGGGAGGTCATGCTACAGCTATATAGGACAGTGGTTAGGCCATATTTCGAATTCTGCATGCAATTCTGGTCTCCCTGCTAGGAAGGATGTTGTGAAACTTGAAAGGGTTCAGAAAAGATTTACATGGATGTTGCCAGGGCTGGAGGGTTTGAATTATGAGGAGAGGGTGAATAGACCGGGGCTGTTTTCCCTGGAGTGTTGGACGTTGAAGCGTGACCTTATGAAGGGTTATAAAATCATGAGGGGCGTGGATACGGAAAATAGACAATGTATTTTTCCCAGAGTAGGGGAGTCCAAAACCAGATGGCATGGATTTAAGGTGAGAGATAGAAAGGACCTAAGGGGCAACTTTTTCACACAGAGGATGATGTGTCTATGGAATGAGCTGCTAAAGGAAGTGGAAGAGTCTGGTACAATTACAACATTTAAAAGGTATCTGGATACGTATATGAACAGGGAGGGTTTAGAGGGATATCGACTAAATGCTGGAGAATGGGACTAGATTCATTTAGAATATCTGGTTGGCATGGACAAGAAAAGTCTGTTTTTAAACTCTATGAATTTAAATAATCTGAGACTTGAGTTACACCATGTAACAATGTTGATTCCTTGCTGTCTGTTTATATCTTAGTCATTTCCTTTTATAGTAAGGAAAAATATTCATTTGAAGTGCAGCATAACATCAAATTTTGACATTTTAGCAGGGGGTTGATTAGCTCAGTCGTCTGGATGGCTGATTTGCAATGCAGAGTAGCATCAAAAGTATGAAATCAGTTACCATACTGGCTGAGGTTACTGTGAAGAACTCTCCTTCTCAACCTCAGGTTGAGAACCCTCAGGTGAAACCACCTCCAGTCCTCTCTCTCTCTCTCAATCTCTATCTTTAGTGAGAGAGCAACTGTATGCCCACTAGGAGTATAGCAAATGCTGGAGAATCTGCGATAACACAGTATAGAGCTGGATGAACACAGCAGGCCAAGCAGCATCAGAGGAGCAGGAAAACTGACATTTTGGGCCTAGACCCCTCTTTGCACTTTTGCCAGTACAGCAATAATTCTAGAGGCAGCAATTTATAATGAAGATGTGAGTTTTGCTGAGGGTGTTCAACAACATGCCAAATTTTGATCATACAGCCCACCCTATTGGCTAGAAAGGATTTTCTGTCATGTATTAAATACACTTCTGAGAACTGTTGCAACATTCCTGCACTGCAGTCAACATTTTCCACATCAGAGAAACTATAGAGACAAATCTGCCTGTGAATTTGATTTGGTTTGTAACATCAAATATCCCTATGAAATGATCTGGTTAAACAAAATATTTTCACGTTTTTACAAGATTTAATTGCAGAACTTGTATTGCTATCATTAACAAGTCAAAACTAGTCAAATGGTGATTAATCGAACAAAATTGAGACCATTAACATGAACTCATAGGGAGCTAGCGGTAAAGTCCACAGACCAGTAAATCTGGCTATTGGCCTCGGGACATGGGTTTAAGCAGGTTGAATTCAATCAATGAATCTGGAATTAAAGTTACTTTTCGTGATGGCAGTCATGAATATCTGCTTCCCTAATATCCTTGAGGGAAGGAAATCTGCCACCCTAACCTGGTCTAGTCTACATGTGACTCCAGAACCAAGGCAATATGGTTGACTCAGAACTGGCCTCTGAAATAGTTTAGCCAGTCTCTCAAGGACAATTAGGGATGGCCAATAAATGACGGCCTTGCCAGCAACACCCATATCCTTTGGAAGAATAAAGGAATTAAAACTGTTATGTTGCTCAGCAACACACATTTTTTTTCTCTTTTTTTTGTCATAATTACTGTGATGATTAGTGGTTATCAGAGGTGATACATAATATTTCAAATCTGTGTCATAAAAGATTATAAATCAGGTTTTAAAAGTTTGCGTAAAATAACGTGTTATGTATTTGTCTGAATTAACATTTCACAGACATCAACAAAATAACAAGTCCAAAATAACATTCCATTGAAACGTTAACAGTATATTTCAATATATTAAAATTAGGAAGAGATAGCGTCATTCGCTTTTACCATAATTATATTAGTCAGTGTGCAAATATGAAGGCTTACCTAGCCAACATATTTGCTTTTATGACATGTGCATATTTTTGCATGCTCATAAGAGCCCTTTTCTGAACAGTGTAGTTCAAGAAGAATTCAAATTCTGAATCATAAGATTTGCGTAAATGTTAAAGTGAAATCTGCATTCTTTCACATTGCAAAATAACATTTATGTTAATCTCTGTCAATCCCTGCCTCCAAAGAATTAAAACAAGAAAATACTTATGCACACTTTTATTAATAACAATTGACGGAAATATTGAGGTGTTTTAACAAACATCACTAAAATGATAGAACAAGCAAACGAAATATATAGGCTGATTTGTTCATGGTCAGCACAGTGTGATAAGTTAATTATAATTGTAAATTATTCTTTCAATATGTGTACATACACCTATGCCCTTAAAAACAAGATAATTCAATGCAAGACCAATACATGCTGAACTTTTCAGGCCCTAGACCTTTGTTGCACCCAAAATGTATATTTTGTTTCTTTCTGCACGGACGCTGCTTAGTCTGTTCAATATTTCCAGTTTTTGTTAAGTTTTTATTTCAGATTTCCAGCATCTGCAGCATTTAATTTGTGTAGTCCAAATACATGCTTCTTTTCTGGTTAAGAATGATCATTCTTAAGTTTGATGTTTCTAAAATTAATACATTGAACACACAATTTGATTGATTTCACTTGTGTAACAGTTGGTATAAATATTCTACTGAACTATCCACAGGAATGAGAAAGTTTAAATCATATCGAACTTCACTGAAAATGGAACACTTTCTAAAAAAAACTTTAATGAGTCAAAGAAAATGATGCACACATTCACAGGAGCTGGCCGTGCACAATGTTTTTTGCTGTTCATTCATTCTTGTGTTTAGTGCAAACTGGTTGAAATTGAAAGTGCATAGCCCATCAGCCAACCCGAGACTTCAATACTGTACCAGAAACCAGCTACTCGGCCTGCTGTGTTCATCCGGTTCCACACTTTGTTATCTCCCATCCTTCCAAGACCATTAGGGCGAGAAGACTTTGAACAGAAAACGTGAGCTTCAGCACTTTACAAATTTGCAGACATTAATACTTCTCAAGCAGCGTTTCAGATTTCTTTGACATAAAATTGATGAGAGGATGGTAATAGCACAGTGAGTACACATCATCATCGATATTTACAGTTTAAAGTAACACCTAGCTCATAAATCACGAAATATTTCGAGACTGTACTTTGAAAATACACAACATTGAACAATATAGTAAATCAATTTCAAACACGCCTTAGCTCAATAATTGCATTCGGTAATATATTTTATTTACTAATTTCTTTATCTTGAAAAGTGATAGTTCACTCTTTAAGGAATTCAAAGTAGCGGCGGCGAAATCGACAAAAGCAGGTGGTTCCAATAAGCATAAACACCACGCGATGAACTTTGAGAAGTATCTCATCTTAGACAGGATCGGGCCTGGTCACCGCTGCTTGAGTTTGATTCTCTGATTGACCGGAATTCAGAAACTGGCCTGTTGCACCAACATACAACCGGGATCGCATCGGCCACTTCTGAAATTCGTGAACAAAAAACAAGGTTGTTATTCGCTGTCTGGAAACGCGCTCGATTTTAATAAAGTCTACGTGACAGTTAATTCAGTTTGAATTTATTTGTATTTTCGTCCACTCCTGTTTGGTGCAGTGGAATTGTTTTATTTTGGAAATAGGTCACACACTGTTGTAGAAGTAAAATGAAAATTCTGCAAATTGAAATGTTGATTGCTATCGAATTAGAACCGTTGGCTACAATCGCTGGGATAATTTTTCCTTACCGGTGCTAAGCCAATTTTCACCCAAATGTGAAAATGCGCGCGGTTCAACAGAGAAAGTTTTTAAAAGCATCGTACTACTCACTACGCTTCTCAATCAGGTTTCAGAAGGCTTTCATTTTATTATTGTTGTCGGGTCTTGTGTGAACAATTCAATTACACATCTAGTCCTCAATACCATAAATAAACAAGTAGGCAATGATATTATCTGTAATCAAATCAGTGGTACCGTCAACAAAAAATATAACAGGCACCAATTGTTTAGGAATTTGAATTATGTCTTACAGAGCTTTAGCATGTCCCATGTTTTGATTTATCTCTATCGTTTATTATTCCTGTCTTCCTTGCCAGATGTGTGATAATTGCAAGTTTTCAATTATGAACCCTTAAAATAGCGAAAAAAAAGACCAGCAGAAGCTGGAAATCAGAAACAAAAACAAAAATTGCTGGGGAAGCTCAGCAGCGTCTGTGGGAATGGAGCAGAGTTCTGAAGAAGGGTCACTGGATCATAAACGTTAGCTCTCCTTCCAAACCCCTGGCCCCCAACTCCAGCTTAAAACAGCGAACTTTATTTGATTTTGATTTTTAAAGAGCCAAACGTTTGAAAACATCATTTTGATTAAACAAAATATAAATAATCTTCATTCATTAACTACTATAAAAGGCAGATACTGTGCAATTTCATGGTTTCATGCTCTACCGAGCGGAGTTCAAATTGTTGAAAACATTAGGATGAGGGAAGTGGGTTAGCTAATAGCACAATCGATGACAACCTATGAACTAAAGGTTTGTGCCAGAATACTTCCCATTACATTGGAATTACCATAATTTTGGATAATTCCAGACAAAGTTCATTTTCGTTAAATTGACATTAATACCCCTTTTGTCTACCTATTATCTATATATAATCTATCAACAATGTGAATCGGATTAAGTGCAGAAAACTAAATATGTGATCGACAAGACAGGAATATTTTAAAATGTTGCGTCCGCGATGTTCGTCCGAAGTAAGTCATGGACCTGAAAAGAAATTGTGTTTCCACAAGCATTTTCTACCCGGGCCAAAGCTCCAAAAGGCTCAAATTCTAGGTTTATTGCATTTTAAAACCAAATCGATGGATTTGTCGTCAACATTTCCAAACCAAAATGTAAAAATATCCGAACACTCTCCAGTTGTAGTGAACACGGACATTATTTCCACCTTGGGAACAGAACCTTGGGCTACGTTCGCAGAATACGCACTGTTTTGAATTTACAGCGAAAAAATTAAATATAAAACTGGGATTTTTGGTGAAAACTTCACATTATATTCAGCGAAAACTCTCCGAAACACGTGAAAGTACTCAGCGTGCAGAATAATTGTTACAGATTGCTATCTGAGTGAAGTGTGAACCTGTTTTCGAAACATATAATTCGTAGCGTAAAAAGAACATTGAGGGAAATGTTTTCCATCGCGTACTTTAAATAATCACTTTCGTGGCTGTCTGTTTTTCTGTGTGTTGGACAGCAATTCTCTTCATCAAAACAGCCCGATGGAATAAATCATTCTTAACGTCCATGGTTTATTAGAATAATGTCGGCGACAATAGTTGTGGAAAAAAAACAAAAATCACAGTTCACTCATTTATTTAACGGACGATGTTTCGGGTGATTATTGAAAACTATTTGAATATTGAAAGAATGACCACACATGTAAATGACTAAAGCTGGTAACTAGATTAGAAGGAGGGATACACCATTTAGGTTTGAACCCATTTCAAAGTCCCTCTCAGAATGTGGAACGGGATTGCAGATTCCTTACTTTGACAGGGTGCAGGTATCCGTCCCCTTTGAGGGGGTGCATTAACTCAGCAGATCTCCGACTTTCTCCGTCCTCCAGACTTTCTTCCAAGGTCCGGGTCAAATGTGCAATGTAGGTGGTGGCGAGAATTAAGACGTCCAGTTTGGACAGCTTGGTGTCCGGAGGGACTGAGGGCAGAGTTTTTTGTAACTCTAAGAAAGCATGCCGGAGGGTTTGGACCCGGCTCCGCTCCCGGGCTGCATTCGCTGCCGCTGGCCTGCCCCTGGCGCGCACCACTTTGGAGCGAGAGGACAATTCCGACGGCTTTCGGCTGGGACAGATCAAAGCTTCAGGATCCGAGTTGGGGCTGGAACCGGGGCTGACCTCGATCATGACTTTTGGAACAGCAGCGGAATCCATTGGCCTTTTCTTAGGCTGGACCATTCCCCGGGTCCAACATTCATGGGAAAGCGTCAACCTGAAAACAAACAATCCTTCAAAAATGCGCGAACGGAGTTTTTATCCTCATATCGCAACATATTAAAAGCATTTTAAGATACCCGGTTAATTATAAGCTATTTCCTTATGATTCCCAATGCTCAGATGAATCAATTATCTTCTGTAAATACCAAATTTAGTCAATTCCAAATGTATTTTAGTACATCATTGCTCTTTTGTAGTGATGAACGTTACACATGGAGCCCCACAGTATAATTCAATGTCCAGTTGTATAGTCATTGGTTAGGAGTAAACCATCGGACAGCCTAGAACAAAAACAGAAGTTGCTGGAAAAGCTCAGCAGGTTTGGCAGCATCTGAGTACAGAAATCAGAGTTAACGTTTCGGGTACGGTGACCCTTCTTCAGAACTTGCGATTTTCATCGGACAGTCTTTGCGTTTTAGACATTTCACAGGAAGGAAACAGTGGGTTTTCAAAGGCCTGTAAAACGCTTTGAAAAACGCGGGTAAGCCTTAGCCTTTTGTGCACGAGGTGGATTGTATTCAGAAATCTGAGTACAAAAGGTAAGGAATTAAAAAACAGTAAGTTGGTAATAGTCACCCTTCCAATGCGAACTGATGCCGTTTTTCTAAAAGCAAAATGATGCGTGATAAATATGGAACGTTCACTGATTCACCGACCGAGGATAGAGAAACGCGCCCGTGTTACATAATAGATTTTGAAATTACCTTTTTGCATCAATCGAATAACCGATACACTGTGTGTTGTCGAGCGTTGGTTCAGGCGCTACAGCCGTGTTCTCCCGCCGGTTAGAATTCAGCAATGGAACCGTTCTGTCCACTGAGGTGAACCTTTTATAAAGCAATGGTTGTAACGATTTCAGCTTCGGACACTGCTGGCAGACAGCGTTGAGTGCACACCTGAATGAGCCCTGCAGCCTCTGGAGCCATTCATTGGCAGCACAGAGTGCTGACAGTTTCTACACGGAAAACCAATTAATCACTCATGCAGCCCTACTCACTAACAAGTAATGGGACACCCGTGCCAACCTGCTTAAAGAGGCCACATCCTATTTTGTGACCCATGTAGACTGCATTTAACAGAAGAAAGATACATTAATGATACGTTCATGATTTAATCTGATTCGAACAATGTGGTTCATACATATTTCCCATCCAAACTGAATTATCCCTAATAGAAAAACTGTTGGATTTTAAGTGTTGTTACAGAAATCTGAGTGTAAACTGTAGAAATGTTCTGTAGAACCATAAATTAATCCAAGTAATTCTTCCAGAAGGTTAATTGATGTCTTCTTTCTGAAAACACAATTCATCAAATATATGTTTAACTTGTTTTGTTTTACTAACTGCAATAAAGATTGTTGTTTTAAGGATGAAGTAATAACTCTTTTGCAGACAAAATCCTTTTTGACAATCAGTATCAAGTTATATTGCCAGGAGACTAATTTTCATTCTGTTTTCTTTTGAGTTGTGGGCTAAATTAGCTCTTCCCGTCTGAATGCCGACCTGTCAGTTAAAGTTCTACGTGGTTTCAGTTCTAATCGCTTTTGGTAAGTGTACATCGCCGAGATTATGTGGAGTAGTGTTCCGGCAAAATGTCTTACGGCAATAGAATAGCAGACATTGCAATGTATATGGTTTGTGATGTACCTAAAGAGCTACTTTAAACTCCAAATCAACGAAATTTCCACTGGTAATTTAATACCTAAAGGATACTCACGTCTTTATTCAGCAAACTAACAAAAATATAGAATAATATGTTTTGAATGAGG